>NW_020455532.1:7300829-7332656 GCF_003342845.1 Nothoprocta perdicaria
GGTTTTGTACAAATGTCTGCTCCATGAGCAAATGTTTTGTAACTGTAGATGTGGTTTCGATCTTGACTTCAGTAGGGCCAGAGCGTCATCCTAAAGTGTTTAAACAAACAATTCAGAGGTCTTTGTTCGTATGTGCGATCTTTGCTCATCTGTCTCCATGACTTRCACCATTCTGTCACTGGTTCTAATAGAAGTTCTCTTTTCTGTCTTCTATATATATAATCACAGTTGAGTTGAAAGGAGTTGTTAGACTAAGTGATGGTTTCGGTGTGAACCAGAAAGGTGGTTTCTACCACTCAAGAAGTTTGCTTGGAAGTCTGCGATCTTTCAACCCATTTATTTAAAAAWWWTTTTTTTTTTTATGTTGTGTTTGGTATCGCTGAACTGTCTTTACCTAGAATTCTAGACTTAAACATGAGGAAGGCACCTTGAAGGGCTACTGGCAAAGGAAAAAAATGCATTTTAATAGAGCTGAAAAATGGGTGACATTTTTACATATGACATATAGTGGTATTCTGCATGTTTGTTGTAATAGAGTGAAGCATTTGATTTGAMGCATTAAATAGGTTATGAGAATGCAATAAAATACTGGCTGTGGCTTTAAAAATATTTATTCTTTTAAACATCTTCTACAAATGATACAGAAATAAATGGATTGTGTGTAAGAGAAGAGATTCCACTCCCCCACTTGAGCAGATATTTCATTCTGTTTCTCTCCTTAGGAGCCCAATGGAACGGAACCACATTAGGATTCTGGTTGCTCATAAAACAGTCAATCTAGTGCTCCCAATTGTGTCATAACTTCCCTGGTGAGCAAAGATACAGGGCATATAGGCAATAAATCGAGCTCCAAATAGTGAACGTAGCTAAAGTATGTTCCTCTTGTATTGTTGGCAACACAGAGGTCCCACGGTGGCCCTGGGTAGGGGGGCACCAAAGAAAAAGGAACAGAAAAATTATTTACTATCTCTGAGTATAAAATCTTTTACCTTAGCTTATCTTTAGAGAGAAACAGAGAAGGGAAGAAAAGAAAGGGAGGAAAAAAAAAGAAGTCAAGCAAGGGCTCGTTAAGACGTATTTTGCCCTCGGACAACATAGTAAGCCCATTATTAAAGTACCTGAAAAGTACCYAACTATATTCTGGCTTTGTATTCACCCCGAAGAAAAGCAGCCTCTGAGACTAGATCTGAGCTGATTTGACTMATGGGGGAAGTGGCAGCACTCAGGACTGGTAGTGACAAGTGCAGCACTGCATTAGAAAGGCTGAGCCTGAAACTCCATTTATTTTTCTGTGTTTGACAAAGTCTCAGCCTGATTTGAACCTCATTCAAAGAGCTGGAGGTTGATAACATGTCACAGAATACAGAAATATTTCATCTGGAGGAGCTAGCTTTCAGCTTGGCGGGTTGTAGTAAGGCTGAATCAAATATTTTACCCTAGAACATATTTCCTTCAATGGCAATTGCTGCCTCCAGATGTCATCAGTGTTTCAGAAGACCAATGTTGTTATTCTCTTTGGGCAGTATCTGTTCGTCATATTGATGACATAAATGATGTTAATTCTGTAGCACTTGATATAACTAAATGAATTACAGTATAACCTTGGTACCCTAAAGAGTGTATAGTTAACATAGTTAACCTAGGTTGGACACTGAAGTTATTTGCTACTACCACTTTTGATAAGCCACATAGGAGTAGTTGAAGCATGGACAGTTGCAAGCTGAGCTGGATGTGCTGTTCTGGTGGATCATGTCTTGTTTCTTTCTACCACTTTGCATTCCAGTCAACAACTGAGAAGAAAGCAGGAAAAGGTGCACGTACTCTGAACAAATTACCCTAAAGGTATTTTAAAAGTTGTTGCGTGCATTGAACAATGTTCTGTCTTGTTAGGCTCTATGATCCAGGTTGCAGTATGGAACCTGGATATAGTACAGAAAAATCTGCAAGAAGTATAAGTAAAGAACAGTGGGGAGGTCTTTGGGGAGGTCTTGGGGCTGAAGCACTTCTGAAGTACCTGTTTCTCCTGCCACTGGCCTGATTTGCTTCTGTTTTGAACCCAGTTTGGGGTGCAATGTCCATTAGATCTGTAGGGCTTCTGGTTTGTGGTTCACAAGCTTCATGTGGGATATTTTCAAAGCAATTGGTCTTTGGAAAGCTGCAAATATTGCCAATAGGAACTTTTCTCATTCTACTTTCAAAATATATGAAAGCTGGTGTTGAGCCAAATTGTGTTACATATATAGATATATGCAATTTGTCTAAACTGTAGATCGTTATGATATAATCAACTTTCTGAAAAGTTTAAGTTTTCTAACAAAAAATCATGAAAGTGGTGAGGAAATATGATTTTTTTTAAACAAATCTAGAAAAAATGTTATGCTGCCATATTAACTATATTTAATCCTACCCCTTAATTTTTTTGTAGAGACAGATTGCCTTAAGGAATAAATTGGCACTAGTCCATAAAAGTTAATGCAGCTATGTCAGTTCATACATTGTAAGAGTTTAATCATAGAAATATAACATAATTTCAGAAATCGTTATAAAGTAAAAGAAATTTCTGGCTTTGCATCCCAAACCAGTGTAATCAGGGAGGCTGCCAGCACTGTTGTTGTTCAAATAGATTGCTAAGTTTAAGCGGTGGTTAACAGCACTTAATGGGTTGATTTTGCTATGGATGCATGCACACGAGCACCATCGACACTAATGTGGCTTATACATTTTGCATCCTGGAGCTCTAGGCCCCGTTAGAAATAGCATTATTCATTTCCTCTGTCCTTAAAGTCTGACTTGGTTAAAATTAGAAATGTGTTAAGCTATTGTGATGCTTTGATTCCTGTTAATGCAGACTCTGGTGTGCTAGGCTGGTGATGGGGAGGCGCAGCCTGACTCCCCGCAGGCTGTAGAGTAYCTGAAACTTTAACATTTGGGGGTCAGGATCTTTCCGTAGAGTGCAGAAAACATAGCATCATCTTTATAATAATTAAATAATAATAATATAATAATKAAATAATTTCTCAGACAGGCTAGGCATCTTCTTGCTTTTTGGAAAGCCCATAAATGCCCCATCCGCCCCAGGTACCGGCACCACGGAGCATCGCGGCAGCTGGTCCTGGCTGTCCAAGCGGTTCGTCCCTGTGCAAGGCGGACAAAACAGTCCAGAGCTCACCAGGCACAGCCGGTTAGTGGGGGAATTGCCACTCTGGAGAAGGACCAGCACGTCTTGTAAAGCGCTTTCCATTTATTTTACTTAATTTTATCTTGCAAGGTCCYGTTTTGCTGTAATAATTGATTGGGAAGCAGGGCTGCAGCTCCGTTCCCACGGCTGTGGCTGGGGAGCAGGGCCGAGCACACGCTTTCCTCGCCAGGCTAATGCTCACCCTCACAAAGCTATTTGCTTTTCTGGAAAGAGTTGGTTTTAATGTTTCCAAGCAAGACTTAGCTTGAGGAGAGCAGTTCGGGTTTCAAATCATGATCCATAACTTGTCTTTCTTATAGGTTAGCAGTTGAAGCCTTGGATGATAAAACACGTGGATAATTAATAATTAGTTCAGGAAAAAAAGAGCAGAGCTTGCACAGTATTCAGTAGGAGAGGCGGATTTGCAACAAAGGAATGAAAATCAGGTGAGTTGTATTCTCTTAATGTTTTTACCTATTAATTTCCTGTAGAAATACTTGATTTTCCTTGGAAACTGCATAGTTTTACTAATACTATTGGTGAACAATAAGAAATCAGATGAATTTTTCTTCTTTTAACTATATTAATTGCAATGAATATTTATTTTAATATTCCTCAAGAAACAGATAATTTATTATTTCATTTTACATTGAGAGGTTCTTGTTATCTATCCTGAGTGAAAAAAGTGGTCCACACCTGCTTTAAATGAAATCATAAGAGTTAGATAAGGAGAAGACCTAGAACTTTGGTTCTTGTGGTGTCGAAATGTAAAACACTGTTTTTAATTTGCATGCACTGTAACTGCACGTGCCATTTGGGTAAGAGAAAGTGTGCAAATGGTTAGTTAAGCCTGTAACTGGGATAACCTATTTGGGATGCCCAGGCACGGGTATTGCCTAATCAGTTTAGGAAAGTAATTACACATGCAGTCTAGGAAAATCATGGTTCAACTGCATGGAGATCAGTCCCTCTATCTTATCTATGGACAGGGAGAGATTGCTCTGCTGTATGTGTAATATTGACTCATACCTTTAAGATTTCTGTCTTTTTTTTCTATATCTCTTATAATCTTTTATACTCAAGCRGATTCCAGCTGTGCACTCTCAGGAGAAAAGAAAAAAAAAAAAAAAGCCATGAGATCTATCATACTATTTCTGTCTTTTGTAAATTTGAATAACTGCTTGTAAAATGGCTGAAGGAAAAGACTTTTGAGGTCATTTATTCAGACAGTGGGAGTCAAGAAACAGCTCGAGGTGGATGCGGGAAGAAGAGGAGCAGCAGATGTTCACCAGCCACAGACCAGCCATTCTCTCTAATTAGGACATTTGGTCTCCCTTCTGAGTTCAAATCCTGCTTTCTCTGTGAGACTGGAGTGTTCATGTGAACCACATTGTTTAATTCAGATAACATAACTTCAGTCAAGTAATTATATTAACAAGTTATCAATCCAAGGGCAGATCATTTATACAGTAGAAAAAATATATGGGATAGAACTTTTTTCTTTTTCTTTTTCTAGACGCCTCTAAAAATGTAGGAGTTAAAGAAATTTCTGCTTGTATTCCATTTTCAAACGTGACTCAAGGACCCTCTAACTCCTACGTGCTTACATCCTACCTATTTAAATTTCAGCTAGGAATATTTTATATGTGTTGCTAGAATGACATTACTGTGTTTACTAATATGGCAGTGAGGAATATTTGGATGCTGCTATGCCTTTCTGAATATTGATGCTATATAAAAACTGCATATATTTTCCAGGTGTAAAAGGACTGTATTTCAGGTTACCAGCTGTTAATTACTCGGTAGCTGAGTTTTTGTAATGTTGTGCATTCAGATGAAGTTGTTAATCGAACACAGACCAAGGTGGAGGAAAAAATTCATGCCTTTATTTATAGTCTTTTTTCAGAATATTTGCAAAAGTGGATATACTATGTTTAAAAGTTTGCCATTGAACCACTAGAGTTATGAATTTCTTAGTACTAATTAATGACTAACTGTCAATATATATAAAAACTGAGTAGGAAATTTTACTTCTCAGRTGTGTATGTTGTTCATTGCGGCTGATTTTCCTCAGCTCAGTGTGTTCATAAGGTCATTTTATTCCTATAAAGGCAAATATATTCAATACATAGCATTTAATTCAAAACTTAAAGATTTGTTCTCCTGTCTACTCTGGTGGAAGTTAGGGGCAAGYCTAGCTTTTTTATGGAATTCTCAGAATCACAGAATAGCTGAGGTGRGAAGGGATCTCTGGGGACCAKCTAGTCCAAACCTCTCCTCAAGCACCGTCATCTATTACAAGTTGCCCAGGACCATGTTCTGATACTTCTCAATATCTCCAAGGAAGGAGACTCCACAACCACTCTGAAGACCTGTCTCAGTGTTTAGTTACCCTCACAGTAAAGGTTTTCATCCCGTTCAGACAGAACTTCCTATGTCTCAGGTTGTATCCCTGGTCTTTCATCCTGACACTGAAGAGAGGTCTCTTTATATCCTCTTGCCCAGAACTGGACATCGTAGAGGCAATTCCAGCCCAGTTATGGGAAGTCAAAGGCTGTATTCAGTCTGGGTCCAGGAGAATCAAGCATTTCCTTTCTTAAAATGTAGAAAATAATAGAACTACATATGTTGTTATSAGGATGAAATCTCACCAAAGCAGAACTATGGTTCTATAAAAAAAAAAACACTCTGAATTTTTTGCTGGTACTTCAAGAGATGAGCTTTCTGCTGCTCTCCAAAAATACCAGAATAGATCAACCACTGAGTTTTTGTAAGTTCATCTTCTCTGTGGACTCTAACAATTTAATAAATTTTCTAGTGCTGGCCTGAACTCTCCTTCCAGCTATGGCTGTTATAGCACGGAGCACTCTTACTTTATTTTTTTTAATGGCTGAAGCAATTTCTTTTAGTCTTTGTAGGGCTGTGATATCACTCTGCATGACAGTTGAGAGTAGGAAAACTGAAGAGCACAGAGCCCCATGGAAACTCAATCCTTCCTTTCTTCCCTGCCACTCTGCGCTTACAAATATAATCGAGTTGGCAACAGTTGTATTCACACATTAGCTGGGTCTTCCCACAGAAGTGAGGCAGTGCCTGGGAGTCTTGCCAACCACTCAGTGTATCCAGGCACAAGGAAGCTTCTCCATAACCAAGTGCAGCCCGGGTGCCACCCTTGGGGATGGAGCATCGCTCCAGCCAGGGTGTCCACAGAGCACGACTGGTCATCCAACTCAAGGTCTTTGCTGATTAATCCCTGTGCTATGTTTTCTCACAGGTCATGAGTTTCATTCTGGGGGAGTATTATCCTTACAGAGCCTCAGTGTCTGAAATGAAACGTGAAGACCTTTTCTACATATTGGTTTGGTTGCATTAAATCCCGTAGCATCATTGGCAATGCTTCTCACAAAGCAACGGCCRGCTGCAGATCCTGGAGGAGCAGTTGCTAAACTCGTGAGTTAGGTTAACTCTGTCTGCTCTGAGAGCTGGATGTTTATTAGCGTTTCAGAAGTTAGGGGGCATWTCTTCCAATAATGTAGATGGCCCTTGTTCTCTTAAAGCTTCAGTGGTTTGCACCACTTGGGAAGTGCATGAAATCAAGATGATTTATTTCATCTCTGCACCTGCCTTTTATCGGAGAATTTCCCTCTGCTCTTTAGGAATTTAAGTSAAAAGTAGTGGGCCAACAGATGGGATCAACCTCTGGTTTACCTGCATTACCTTTTTAAGTCAAATGATTAGTGGAAAAAAAAACAGACAACTAAAATAACTGAATTTTTCCTGCTAGTCTGTCTGCAGGTAAGAAAYAAAAATTTTTCTGTCAAAATTTATTATACCAAATATTTAACCACCATTTCTTTGAACCTGGTATGTAAAACAGGAGTGTTTTATCTTAAATCAGTTTGTATAATACAAGAAATGTGCAAATTGCAAAAAATATGATTAAACAAAGAAAAAAATGTGTAGCAATTGCCATATAATGATGAAGTTCAATAGCAGATAATTGCATACAAAGTACCTTAATGCTAACTGCCTGCTTTAAAAAAAATCATTGCAAAATTGAGTTTATAATTGTTATAATTATAAGCAAACATGAAACCGTGATTATTCCCAGAGAAGTTTGTTTTATTTTCAAAATTGCAGCTTTACTTCACTTTGTGACTCTCTATTACAGTTACGCACCTCCTTTTTGTTGTGCATGAACGATGCTACCTCTTATACTGCTTTGTATTCTGTTGCTTAAATAAAATAATATACATTTCTACTGGGTATAAGCATTTTTAACCACACAGATTGTAAGGAAAAAAAAAAACCCTCAATGATCTTTAATTAGTACAAGTGGGTTTAGATGTTGCAGTGCTGCAAAGGTTTGTGGCTGTTGGAGCTGCTTAGCCTGGCCATGCAAATACTGCCTCGGTRAAATATTAATAGTCAGGCTTGGTGCACCACTTCCAGAGATATAAAGAGCTGAGTGCATGGACTAGAAAGCGGGCACTATTACCCATTGAATGCCTCACCAGGAAAAGTCTCTGTTTCTTCCCTGACTGCATTCTCTTCGCTCACCTATAGAGCTGATAGGGCACCTCAGTCCCAAAAACATAGAAGTCAAAGGCTYGTGTGAAAATGTAGAGCTGCTTTGGCTTTATTCGTTTTCCTCYAATAAGCTCCAACACTTTTACTGAGGTTAAATGAACCTCAGTTTCTGAGCTATGCTCAGCATAAATCAAACCCATCATATTAATGCCAATAGGAGTTATTCGTGTCCATGAAGAGACAAATGGCCCTTTCAACTCCTTTCATGCACACAGACATCCTAAAGTATTACTTTTAACATGGCAATTTAATGATATATCTCATCAGACCCCTCTCCTTTTTCAGCTACAAAAATGACCATGTTTGTTTTTAGAAATAGCTGTATGACTAGCAATACGTTACTAGAAGTAGATGGAGCCTTTTTCTTTTTCCTTCTCTCCTTTTTATTTTTATGAATACGACGGAGCGGCAATTTCTCCCTGTGTGAAAATAACACATTCCTCCTCTTAATATTATTTAGGGAGTAAGTTGTAATTTGGCTACCTTTGCTAACAGCTGCAGCTGCAGGACTGATGCCAAAAGGTAACACGCTTTTTTTCAGTAAGGCTGCCTGAGCAAAGGGAAGCTATTCCTTGGGAAYTGGGGAGACAGGAGCTTCAATAAGGTATATGAGTCAAGAGAAGAGGGGCTAAATCTGACCTTGTGAACTCTGTTTCTGCTCCCAAACTAGAGCAGATGATGATTTAGCCTCATCCTCATCAGTAATACTTGCACTTTACAGATGCCATGGGTCCTTCTGGCTTAGGCAGCATCATGAGTCATTTTAGGGCTCCAGATATAGGGAAAGAGAGAGGCAGCAACCTACAGGACAAACTCTRTCTAGTCAGGGAGAAAGAAAGTTCCCTGCAAGGGAAGTTGGTGACTTTAAGCTGCTCTGCCTGAGCTTTCCAATTTTGATGGTCAAAGAGATTGGCGTTTTGCAATTGCAGCCCCTCGAAGCAGAACTGAATTTATATAGTCATCAGTRGTACAAAAGCTCTCTCCCCTACACTGCCTCATCTATAGAGAATATTTTTTTTACCTAATGCATGTAGCATAACTCCAGTAACTAGAATTAATACCATCTTTCTCCTACTGAATGCAGCTGGTATACTTAAAAATATTTAGAGGACTATGTYGGCACTATCTATTGCTTTGGAAAATCCTGGGTGCTTTGTGCAAACTCTGTCCGTTAGTGTGCAGGATCTTTTATTGAGCCTTGCAACCTAATCGCATTAGCTATCACCTGTGAAAATGCTGCTGCAAGTGCTCAATTCACTCGTGCAGGCCCTGACCTTCACATAAAGGGTCCACTTCTGCCATGAAATTGGCAATAGTTAATAATCTGTTTTTAATTTAAAAAAATTTTAGTTCAATTTATAGATAATCTGTCTTATTTACATATTATCTATGGTTTTGTTATCTAAACAGCTCTTTTCTTGAAATAGAATGAATAAATTCTCTTGTGAAAGACACTAAGCATAAAAACATGAATCAGTGGCAAGTAAAACATCCTTTGACTGTATGTTCTTTTATCTGCATTCTTGAGAGATGAATCTTTGTCTTTTTACTCTGATAAAAAAGCGTTTCATCCTCTCCCCTCTCTTTCCCCTTTCCTCTTGCATCACTCCATTTGCACCATCCAAATCTCTCGCGTTCTATTAGAGGCTTCTTTTATTTATAATTAAGCAGTGATGCAGTCATATGTATTGTTGCATTTGAAAAATGCTCTCAGCTATGTTGGAAAGCTGGAGGTTCTGAGTAGGGTGTATTAAAGTTAATTACTTAGTAATTTACAGTGTAAAATGCAGCTGCAGACACTTTGATTTTCACTAATTGTGGCACTCAACAAAGTAAATATGAGTGAGCTCATATTCCAGTGCTGTGATACTCTCAAAAAAAAAATTCTTTATGTGATTTGTGATGTCCTTTCTCTGTCCTTGACTTCAGTGGCACAGGAGCAGCCTTCAGTAGGGCATCAACTGAAGTACTGGAATCTCACTATATTCACTTTATAATGATTTTCTTTTCCTAATACAATTCCAATGTCAAATGTAGACCAGCTGACTTTTATTGCATTACAAAATATCAAAGATATTGTGCTATACAAGCAATACTAATAGAGTTTGATGACGCTGAGAGATAATTCTGAGAGACAAACTGAAAAGATACAAACATGAGCATGAACTAAGAGCTGGAGATATTCCTGAGCTACAGTGTTTTCCTTTTTTTCCCTAGGATTTTACAGCAGCATATGGTCCAGGGCTCCAGGCAGTATAAATCACTGTGGCTTCACTGATTTCATTCAAATGGGCAGAACATTAAGGTTAAAGGAGATATGCTTAATTGTGCTGATACAYACATGCCACTCAACCTGCAAACCTGCTATTACCACAGTTTGTGTTATGCAATAATTGCTGCTCTGTCATGAAGACCCAAAGGGACCGAACCTGCAGCCTTTGCTCACAACCACCTTCTTGGAGATGTCCCCAAACCAAGGACTATGGAGGGCCAGCATTCCCCCACCTGAAATCATCTCTTACTGACGGCTCTCTAGCAAGACCCAGAAGGACRTAATCAGCTCCAGTGCCTAGAGGACATCACGGAGCAAAGGGACTAGGAGAAAGTGTGTGAAATAAAACCAGAAGCTCCATGGAGAGCACTCCCCCACACTTTGTACAGCAGTGAATGCCATCCAAGATTTTTTTTCTTTTCAGCCTTTCTTACAGCTTCCTTTTTYCCCCCAATGCTGTCCAAGTAGAATGAAGAATTTAGGATATCTTTGGATAAAAGCATTTCAGATCTTTTCTGCTAGGTGTAAACAATATGCAAAAACATTAATTGCATTAAATAAAAATTAAAGGCTTGAAGATGTTTTTACTCACCAGCTTCCTGGTCTGAAGTCAAGTGAAAGCAGCACAGAGGAAAGAGCTAGTGAAGAGCAGAGACTGAGAAACATCCATCCTTAAGAGACATCAGTCTTTCTTTACAAGAAGGATAAAAGCCCCAACTTAAACATTTCATGCTAGAACTGGTCACATGCTTCACTTTCTTTTTCCAATTACTCTTTCTGAAGTTCAAAGTCAATTCAAAAATTTCCCATTAAAACACTTAAGTTTCTGAAAACTTTCAGTACATAATGTGACAGTTATTCTTCTCTCAGTTGGAGTTGTCTAACCTGAATTAAAAACTTAGAGTCATTTCAAGTTTCTCACATTGGAAAATGGGAGTTATTTGGGGAACAGATTCCCCTAGCACCACCACTACCTGCTTAGTATTTCTTAAATCCTTTTGGAGAAAGTCAACACACAGTAWAACAGGAGGCGGGTAAAGACATTTTCCTGTTTTATTTTTTTCTTATTTTACTACAAAAAGGAATGGTGAAAAGCAAACAAGCATGAGGAACTGGGGWTGCTAAGAGTGTATTTTTGATTTAAAATATTTTTATACATTTCAAGTGAAAACACTTCACAGGTAAGAGAATAGGGCTTTTGGGGTGTGCTCGCTTGMTTTTCACCTTTTCCTCCAATATTTTTGATGGGAAAGACTTAAGTGAGACAAGGAGGACCTTACTGCAACAGACCCTTCTTCCCAGAAAGAGAGGGAAGGARGAAATATTTAAGATAGGAGTAGGAGAAGCAAATCCAGTTTGGTTCCCGGGCCTCAGTCTCGCTGAGCAGCTCTCRCATCCCACGCAGCCCCTGTGAGGACTGGCACTGGTGCCACTCAGGGCAAGAACACAAAATTAAGCAGATGCAGCAGGGTTTCCCCGAAATAAAAGCTAATTAGGAAAAATAACACAGGGTACATGTAGGGAGCCTTGAAAACTGATAAACCCTTCCTTTTATGAYCTAATAAAGCTTTCACTATTAAAAATCAAACCCCACTAATTTAYGAGGATTCATTCTAAACTGTATTGCTAAACCACGAGTGATTTATTGAGGAGGAGACTTTAACAAACCAGGCAGTCACTTCATCTTTAAAATACTGTTGTTGCATCCAGTGTTGAACTGTGCAATCTTTATATTTAAAGGGAAATCAATATCATTGATTACACAAAATAAAAGCTGCTCTGTGAGAAGCTATTACTAAATCTGGCTGCTGGAAAAAATATATTGTTTTTAAATCAAACTGATAAAAATCAGTTTGAGTGTCTTATAGCTAGACACRATGGCTAAAATGCACAATGAGAAGCAGAGAATTACACTTTTTATCAAGAAAACATATGCCAAGAGTTTGAAAAAGCTTCTTATGTCCTTGCCTCTTTCTCATGCAACCATCTMTCTGCAGCAAGCAATTTGCTGGGGGCTTTTATTTAAGTGTAGCATTTTAATGGATATTTTTTTTCCTTCCAGAGGATGCATACAGCAGTCAATAAAATTAGTGTCAAAATCCAAACCACAATAAAGTAGCCAGCTTAGTATGCTTCTTGAAGGCACAGCCCTTAGATTTAGCTTTGTATATCTTCATAATATGGTCATGGGCTTCCATTCAGCAATACTTAAGCAGAACACCTTTTATATGGGAAGGAAATTTAGTAGTGCCAGTAATGCTGACAGAACTAACGGGCTATTTTTCAATTTTAGTAGCACCATTCCACCCTAGCACTGAATTTCTGCTTTAATAGTTTTATCAGTCTTACAGAAGCTGACACTAGATAATTAAAATGGCATCCAGATCACCAATGTAAATGTACAATGGTGTATTTAAAGGCACAGAATAAAGTAAATTATAACTGAGGCTAACATAAAATTTGCTATGCAAAATACTTTCTCATAAATTTGTTTAAGGAGGTTCTTTTTTAAAGCAACACACTTCCCTAGGAAAAAAAAAAGAAAAAAAGAGTTCTGTCTGTCAAAGATACTTCAATTATCTTTATTTTACATTGTTCTTCTTCTAGGAACCATAATAAAGAAGATGCTCTGAGTGCTTTTATCCAAAGTAATAAGCCTTCAGCATATTCAAGCATAATTAATTGTGTTGCTTAAAAATAAGGGTTTCTAGTAGAATATATGGGCCTTGACATTTTTGTTATGGATAAATTCTGCTTCGCTTATGTCATAATTAAACATCAGGATTATATTTTCATTACATTCTTAAATTTTTCATTAAGTCTAGAATAAAGAAAAATTACAACAAAAGCTAACATTTGAATAAAAGTGATGACACATTCCAAGACTGAAGTATGCAAGAACTGAGATGACAATGTTATAAATACATTTCATTAATATTTGCCAGAAGAGCTATGAACTTGAATTTAAGACAATAAATGCTCTTAAAAAAAAAAAATGCACTTTGCAAAGGAGTAACAGCAAAAACTTTCTTTTATACCATAGTTAAATCAACTCATTTTGCTTCTGATTTATAAAGCAATTAAATGGCATTAGGCAGCTGCATAGATGGACTCAGTTATTACCTAGTTTACAGCACCCTGCAAGGCAAAGAAAAGCTCTCATCAGGTTTTCACGGGAGACCTTATGTGTTAACAAACTTCCATCCATTTTGGACATAAGGGTAAAATTGCACCATGGAAAATCTGCTCCCTAGCACAAGCCTGGATCTAGTCTGCCAGCTGCTGCACTGCTTGATAAAAAAACACTGAGATGTGGTTTATTTTTACCAGAATCAAGAAAGGCTTGAACAGGGACAAAAGCCCAACATGCACAGGTACTGATGAGGACAGGAAGAAAGTAGCTGAGAACTCCAGTGTTTAACTGAAGAAACATTCTCCAAATACCTCAGCTTTCCAGATCCTCACTAGCTGGCACTTTCCAAACATTGTCTTGAAGATTCCTAACAATTTGGATTTTACCAGCTTTTTATAGAAACCACCTACAACCCTGAACTCTTTTTATTAATAAAAGGCTTTGGCTGCTTACCCTGAAGTGTTCCTTTTCTACTTTTAGTCTTTTCTTTTGACCTTTAATCTTGCTGTTTAGATCCTGACTTGATGCCAGTTGTGATCCAGCGTTACAATTCCAGTTAGCAGTAGGGCTTTTTTTCCTCGTACTATTACACCACACTGTCACAGGACGTTTCTCACATTTCAGAGCTCTTACCAGCACTTACAGGGCACTCCCTCTCAAATACAGGAAAAATATCTATAGCCATAAGTAAACAGAGTCATTCCTAAATGACCTTAACTTCAATTTTTAATGCATTGGGTATCAGGGCTCCATTGCTTCAACTCAAACACGTACCCAAGCATTCACCTATGTTTTTGCTTTGGCCAGTGAAGACACTGAGCTATGGGCTCATGCAAATAGAAAAATAAGCAGGATTTTTAATTAGCCTGAATTCCCTTCTCCTGCTTCTCCCAGCTCCATCCCTCCGATGGGGAATCACCAGGAAGGCGTCCTCAGAGCACGCTCTTCAGAGCATCAGAGTGATCTGCTCCGCATTTAAGGTGCTGTTTTCTTGCACATTCAGAACCTCAGACAGGCAGTGGCAAGTGGAGCTTGATGAAAGCAGCCAAYAAGATACAATGGGGATGCTGAGCTCATCAGCAACTCAATATATCTTTGCTAACAATCAGAACTGGTTTCAAGCTACTGAAGCTGAAGATTGAAGAATTACCAATGGACTTCCTTGAATTGAGTAGCTTTTCTCAGCTGTGGCCACTTACTGAATACCAAAAGAATCCGGAAAACACAATGCAACTTTGTTCTCGCCACTCTAGATGGAAATGTTCTATTAGAAACTGCCAGGTTAAAAATCCCAATGTCCTATTTTTGAAGCCCGTTGATTCGACTTCTGTTGTATAGATTCTGCAGTATTCATCAAAAGAGAACATTACCCAAAAGATGGAAATGCCACCAAATCTAGGTTTGGAGAAAGGGAGCACAGTTCTGCTACAGGTTAAGCTATGAGTCTACTCTAATACAGGTTTTGGACTAAGTTGAATGTAGCTCACACTCTTCTTGAGACGTTGCAGACCTGGTAAGTAAACAGCTTTAGCTGAAGTCTCACAAARACAAGACGACTTAGCTCGGTGAACTGAGAAGCAGAAATGAGCAGAGCTGGCCCAGTTCATAGATGAGCGGGTTGGCTTTCTGGGAGTGCCTCTATATTTGCAAAGGTTTCTTGCACTTTCAAGTGTTGAACAGCTTGCACAAGCACATGAACTGTTTGCCTGGAAAGCAGCCAAATCCCCGATTCAGTGGTCATGTTCGTGCTCTACTGGTCTTGCTAACGACATGGGTTGTTTTCTCTCTGCCCCAATTGCTGCTCCCTGGGGTACTACTGCTCAGCCTGGATCTGCACATCTGGAGACTAGAGACAGTGCATGCCAGGCTGATGCAAACCACACGCAGCTTTCCAAGGCATTGCTGCAGCTTGCTCATGGGTCTGTCCTGCACGGAAACTCTCTGAAGAGGGAATCAGCCATGATTCAGCCATGGTATAAAGTGTATAAATTAGAGCGCACTTACAAAGTTTGAAAGCACTTGCTAGGGAGAAGAATGCTTCAAGTATAGGACAGCATAAACTCCCCTTGAGACTCCTCTGAGATTCAGCTACACTGATCTAAGCTATTTCACCCCCCAAACAGCATATTCACAAAGAAGTTTTTATTAGCTGCTATACAACAAAGCTCTGGGACACACAAGACAACGTAGATGGACATGCACATCAGTATCTCAAGTACAAATAGTTATTGATAAATCCCACATATTTCCTGACAAATTATCCAGCCCACCCTGAGAGCTTTGAGCACTTGTAAATATGCAGAGACTGAAATAAGAATGAATCAGACTGAAGTCCTAGCATGAAATATGCATGATTTTTTCCCCTCAATTTCTTTAGAAGCAATCCCATTTTTGGCTTTGGATATGGCTTTTACTGAAACCACAGGGGTGAATTAGGACTCTCCAAGTTGAATCCAGCTCTCATGCCTAGAAATTTGAAATTCAAGATTGCATCTTAGAGAATTTCCTCATACTTTACTCATTAATATAACTCCTCTTTCTGGAGGAAGTTTCCTAGCTCAGGAACAAATGCTGTGTTTTGAGAATCTGAGGACTGAGTACATCACAGAATTATCAGATCATCAATAGATGGTCTATCAAGTGCATCAGCTCTGGCTAGACCATGGCAATAAGGGCTTACTATCTTTTTTTTTGTGCTTCAGATCATACTGTAGAAAAAATGAGTTCCTGTCACCTCTTTTGCACATTTCTTTAACTTTCCTTGCTTCCAATGCCAGACTCATTATTCAGTTTTGCTCCTTTTGTAGCGCCAAAACCTCAAGATCTGCAAATGAATTAAGCCAGGAGATCCCGAGTGCAACCCTCAGGTCTCCGCAGAGCTCTTGTGCTGCCCCTTCTCTTGTCCTCTCCTTCCAAAGACTGTTTTGGCTCATGGCCACCTACCTGGGTGCTCATTTGGCATGAAGACCACTGCACCCTGTCTCATGCACTTTGAGCTCTGACCCTCACTTCATTAATGTATTTATGTGGCTTACAGGCATTTCTGCAGCCTACAGAATCACGGTAATGAGCACAGAGCTAATAAAAACTCTGCACTGGTGAATTCTTTCATATTCCTGTAAAATAGTCACTGGAAAGAGAGCTAGGAGCAAAGAATTGCAGTGGCCGTGTCCTGCCTGGTTCTTGCTCTCTCTGTGACCCATTCCAAAATTCTACAGCTTCAAATAGAAAATAAAATATTAGTATGCTGCTGTTTATACTGCCTGGGAACACAAAACAATATCTAAAGGGCAGGCAGCATTTCATGGCAACTTGTACAGGTGTAGAGATTTTAATTTAGAGTCTGGCCATAAATTAAAATGATTTAATGTTGTTTGATATCAGGTCCTCATTTTCCCAAAGGCATATCATAAYTGGACATGCTCTTTCTCACATCCATGAATGGTCACAGGGCAGTGCTTCTCCTTTCACCCTCATTGAGTTAAATTCACAAATCTGGGAATTTATCCTGTTCGCCATAACCATGTAACTTCTACTTTTTACTTATGCAATTATCCAGCCTCTTTCTCTAGAAATCTCATATTACTAGTGCTTAAGTGCAGCCAAATGACCAGTACTGAAAGTCATTCTTAATTGTCCCTAAAGTGCTGTTCAAACTACATTTTGACCGCAGTGATATGATCAAGACTAGTGACCCAGCAATTCATTGTCACATAAATTATTCTCACTTACAAAACAGTTCCTAGCAGTACAGTCATATTCTGCATTTCTGTAGCTTCATCCAGATTTACATTTATAAGTCTAAACTGAGGCTCCTTATCTGTTGGTTACAAATAAGCATCTAGCAACCATGATGCATAAATACATAAATAATCCACTTCCCAACCATTTCAAAGATAAATGCCAACCACTTTCCTCAATTCTGTAGACAACATCAGACAGAATGCCAAAGGGAGTTTGTGTATTCTAAAAGCGAGTATGAATTTTGAGAAAGCCTTTTTAATACATTAAAGGACAATGTATTTTGTAACCCACTCCATGCCAGTACTTCTACACTGGCAACAATCTTGATTATCTGGGAGAGCAAAAAAATCTGTGAAATGCATAGATATCAGAGAACAGGTACAAGTTTCCAAAATCCAGATAGGGATTCAGATGTAAAGTTCTGGCCTGTCTCTATCTGAAATACAGACTGTACAAGAAGGATTGAAATACACAATCCCATGGCTTTAGAGTCCAGTCAGTCTGGATCATGCATCACCAGCAAAAGATCTTAAAAGTTCATCTGCAGGAATCTGCCAGAGATTGGACACTGCTGACCAGATATAGCCTGTACTCCTGTTCCTCTGGATAGTTTTTGGCATACTCGTATGTAATATTACATATGTTTATTTCCAGGCTGTAACCCAGCTCAGCTCCAAGTTGCATTTTTGCACCTGTGTAACTATTGATGTTATTAAGTTTTCCATTCTTTAAACCAAACTGTGTGATATCACAGTGTCATAAACAGTGTAATTACTAGATGCAGAAAAATTGGTTAGACCTGGAGAACAGACATCAGGAACCTTAATTCAATGTCCCTTCTTATAATGTCTCTGTCTGTGACCTGGAACAAATGGAGCAAACAGTCTATGACTYAGTTTTACAGAAGAAGTGGTGTAAAGTCATATTATTACCATGATTTTTTCAGAAAATGAGAAGATTCCTGCTTTCATAAAAACTTGTCCAGCATTTCGCAGTAATATGCAGAAATAAATGATAGTAAAACCTGCTCATTGGAAATATTTTTAAGCCTAGCCTTCCCCCTCTTTTTCTTTGCATGAACAAGCTACTTGGGTTTTTACAAGTTTTGAGTTGACTCCACAAAGCTTTGCCAGTGCAAACCTTTCTTGTCACAAACTGTACRGACAAAAGCAGATCACAACTGGTAGCCAAGCAGCTCTGTTCTTACCTGAGCAGATGGAATGATCCTATTGCTGAAGRAATATGCACAAGAGTCAAACACAGCTCTTCTTAGACTGCCTGGAACCAGATCTTCTCATGTGTACCCTAAACGATTTAGGAGCATCCCAGGAAAAGCTCCTACATGTGGCACATGTTAGAGACCAAATACTCTGGGGAGAGAGGGAGAGAGGGAGAGAGGGAGAGAGGGAGAGAGGGAGAGAGGGAGAGAGGGAGAGAAAAGAAAAAAAATAATAATATACAGTGGTCTTTTTACAGATTTATTAGAAATTGGAAGAGGAAATAAAAGGTCTCGAGATAGAGCAAAGATAAACTTGCTGGGGATAAAATTTCCACCATGTGAGCAATGAGGCAGATTCCCACATACAGCTGCCAAGAGGCTACTACCACTAGAGATGACTTCTTTTGTGCTCAGGAGAAGGAAACTCGTCTCCCAGGATTGCTCCCACCTGAGCCTGATGCCCCAGGAGAGCAAAGCTGGAGAGGGCATGGCTGAAGCATGGAGAGCAACAAYCCTATCTGCATTAAAGTTTTATTAAAATTTAAATTTATAAATAAATTTCTTACCTTGTCATATCTTTTCCTTTGCTACAAGACTGCAASTGTCGTGTAAATCCCAATGCGAGTTGTCTTGATTATTTTCCTCTCCAAAAGTGTGGTCTGGTACCTAAGTGCACCTGGGCGTCAGAGTTTAGTCAGAACTCCTGAAAGATGGGAGGAGATTTTATCTATGAGCAGTGTCCTCAGTTTTGCACAGCCATAGAAATCTGGTTGGTTGCACATCAAATTAATTTTTAAAGCACTAACTTTCCCTGTAAAGTCTCTTCTGTTACTGCAACAAAGAATTAAGCAGACACATAATTTTAAACATGGAAATAGGTTAATTAAAGTCAATGAAGCAGCTTCAACTTTTAGCATTGTACATGTGCTTAGCTGTCTGCTGCATCTTGRCCGGCTTGCATATTTAAAGATTATTAAAGATGACTATTCAAAATCTGACTTACAATTATAAATAATTATATGGTCTTTTTTTAGATTTTTATTTTTCCACCACTGAAGAGATTATGATACTCAGGTATTTCTCCAGTAGATTTGTTTGCCTTTCACAATTCAGAAGACATAAATAATGCTTATACTTTTCAAGTTAATTTAAGTTGGATTTGGTATGCCATCAGTTTAAATCTCACTCCCAAATTGAATCAATCTTTATTCAGCTTTAAAATGTGCTAAATTGTTCAGATATTCTAAAACTCTTCTTCCTGAAGGCTTCTGAGTGAAATTCTACATTTATTTAATAAAGCAGCCAGGATTTACTACACCAGTAGTGGTAAGCACTTTTAGCTTTCCTCAAGATAGATTGGAGTTGACTGTATACTTTTTTGCTACAACTGCACAAGTTTACAAGTCACAATTGAATTACCAAACTGAGGAAAAGAAATATTATTCCTGTGGGTGCAATGCAGGTTGCAGACTTGTTTTCTTTTAAAGAAGGGTTTAAAGAATTAGCAATAAATGTTATCAACTGCAGCTAGAAAATGATGCTGACTTATTACTTTGTGCAGGCCCTAAGGGGCATCATGAAAACCAAATTCCTTCGTTGAGCTTTCCAGAATAAAACAGGAAAAACCTAACAAAGGCTTTTGAACCTCTTAAACTCAGATTTACAGTACAGAAAGAAAAGACTAAGCTTATTGGTGTCATTGCTTGGCTTTATACAAYAGTTCAGTACTTAAATGGTTACCAATTTATTTACTTCTGAAGAATTGCATTGCCATAGCACTAACAATGTGTTAGATGAGGACTTCTCCTTTCTATGAGCAATTATTCATAGCACTGGACAGAGGAAACTTTCTCGCCTTCGGTGGAAAACCTTAAGTAACATCTATGCCTCTAATAGCCATGAAGTGCTATTTATATCACAGTGGRGTGAAAGTTGTGTTGATCTGGGTGGGAATTAGATAATGCAGATTTTCCCCTTTTTCACCTTCCACCAAACAGCCATGCTCAAAGGATTCCTTTGAGGTCTGGAAGACAAAAAATCATGGCAAAGTGGAAAGTGTGACCTGAGTCTTCCATATTTTGGGTAGGTGGCCCTAGCTTTGGGCACAATCATGAATCTGCCAATAGGCAGAATATTTATCTTTCATTTAGTTGAAAGTTATTTTTCAGGTGTTGCAAGTGCTGTTACAGATCAGGTGTTGTTCCTGTATCTGACAAAGAACAAAGAACAAAACTTGGAATCAATATTTTTGCTCCATAAAATGTACTTGCTACATTATGCCCAGCTCTAGTAAACAGYCTTTCATCTTAAAATCTTGAGACTATACACTTAGTAAAAGTTCTCCTCTCAGACTGAGTTTTTGAGAAATTATTCCAAGGTTAAAATACTCACGTTTAATAGCTGGCACACCATCATTACTGAAAACCTTTCAGAGCCCAACTCTGTGTCTTAGTCAAGGCTAGCACTGACATGAACAAAGTCCTATTCTTTTGCACCAAGTATATGTATGTAGCATTCAATAAAATTTGTATGTAGCATTCAATAAAATTTACATAAATTGAGGTTTTAGATTACAGCCTGGCAGTCAGACTTTTAATCTCAACATATTCTAACACTGCCATTCAGCCAAGTTATATGCCCTGACCTATGTCCCAGGAACCTAAAGAAAAGCATCCTCCATATTCCTTTCAGTTAAGTAATTCCTGTACAAAAAGTACATGACAGGTGAATCATGCTAAGTGAATCACTTTTTGCAGCAGACGAAATCTAGACTATCTTACTTAACTTGTATTGAATTCAAGACAACTAAGATAGATGATCTTGCACTTGCTTTTCTTCAGAAGCTTTTATTATTTTTGTAGGAATCGATATAGAGAGTCCACAAAACAAAATGCATGATGCCATTCCAGAATTCATTTCTCTTATACAGCAGTGACTGCTCTAACATGCTTGTGTTTTAGGTAATCTTTCTTCAAGCCTTTTCATTATTTGGACCACAGTTCTGCTTTCCAGAAATGAAGCAAAACTGATTTCTTCCAAAGAACCTGGAGATGAGGTGTCCCTACCCATGTACATCAGGTTATCTTTTGACTCTGGCTATAAATCTCCACTGCAGAAGATAGTCCCAGCTGTATGCTGAGGATGAGAAGAGCTGCTCCAAACTGCTCCATTTCTGCAATTGTAGTTGAATACAACCTTCCTGGGGCTGAATGCCTTTTAGGACAGTTTATTACTTTCTTCATTGTTCTCAGTGCCTATAACCACACGAATAGGATGGAGGGAAACATAAAAGGAGTGAACAGCTGTGCTTTGGCTGCCTAAAATCATACAAGTAGGACTGGGTGCTGTTGGTGTTGAAATGCTTATGGGCATTAACTCCTGTTATTCCATGGGCAGCTGCAGCAGCAGCAGAGCTGCAGGGAACACATCTCCAGGCCTACAAGCTTGCACTTTTCTGCAAAGCAGAGGTTGCATTTCTAGATGAAACTCAGTGAGCACAATTCAAAAATTTTCTTCAGCCTCAGCTATGTGGCTCTGTGCTCTAGAGTGAAACACCTGGGAATGCTGAGCTGTGCACAATTTCTGTGCAAAGCCATAGATCAGGCTGGGTCCTCCAGAAATGAAGCCATTTTGACACAAGATGCCAACTAACCTTTCAGCCATCATTTMTCACACTTCTGTAGCCATGGCCAAGCTATACATATTCACTGGTACAAATGTGATTGGCACAGATTGGRATGATGGGGCAGCCTTGCTCATTGCTGTTCTCTGCAGAAAAGGTTTCTGTAGCACTAGGTTACRCTGAGTCCTACCATAGGACCATGGGGTAATAGTAACTGAGCACCAAGGTAGAATCAAGGTGTGGGTGCAAAGGAGACCAAATAGTGTGAGACCCAGACCCCGTCCTGCTGATTCCTGACCCTAAAATGCCAAAGGTTCTCATGAACTTTTCCCTGAGCTTGAATATTAATTTGACTCCCTAGTAAAACCTTGGTGGTTTTAAGAGGTAAAATAAAACTCCTAGGACGGCTAAAGTCATGCCTGACTGTCACAATTCTGATGCAAAAACTCTAAAGAAACTCCAATTGTGGAGTCAATAAAGACCCTCCTTCTGTAGTCAGATCTTGTGCCCTTGGAGTTTCAGTGACCGGCCAGCACCTTCGAGCTCTGCCAGCTTCATCAGAGCCATACAGAACATTGATATTCYCTCCCAATGAGATCAGAGTGCAGTATTTCCCCCATCAGCTGTAATTTAGAAATATCCCCACACGGCTTGTTTCTGAGGATGTGACTATTTGTACACACGTTCCTCCTTTGCACCAAAAATGCCCCAGGAATGACAGAGACCTGCTTTGTAGGAGTAAATCCAGGCACACATGTAAATACAGACATAAAGCTATTTTATTGGCCAAACTCCAGTTGTCTGCGCTATGCTTCTACATCTAGTCACCTCCAGCAGGAATGAAAACMGTCAGATTACAATACGGTGGCCTTAACAGAACGGTCAGTATCATGCAGTGTAGGAAAGTATCACGCACATAAGCAGAAGACACTTAGGCAAATCCACTAGACTGTATAACAGGTCAAGAACATGTTTAAGCTAAATTGCATGGAAAGCAACTCTGTCATCTTCCTCTGCTCTTGGTCCCCCGGCAGAACTTTTTTTTTAGCTAAGCTAAACCAGAAAAAAAAAATAAAAAGACAGAGAAGAATCTTTTGAAAAATGATGCAACTAGCTTTTTTTTCCTTTCCTCCAAACTGTGAAGATTAAAATAGTGATTGCTTCCATCAAATGCTTTAGATCACAGCTTTCACTAAACAGACTATTCAAGCCACATTTCCATTATTCTCATCATCACTTATATAACAGTGACTGATTTTATCATTATTCTTTGTATGCATTCCCCTTAGTGCTCTAGAATAGGGATGATTTTTTTTTTCTTCCATTGCTAACCCGCAACAGATAAATAACTTCTCAGCGTAGTGTCTAAGACACCGTATTTTCTCAAAGGAGCCTTTTCTGTTTGGACAACAATAGTACAAAAAAATATCTTGTTGGGGCATGTGACAACCAATAAATTCTGTTACTGGGGATCTTCATTTATTTACCCTGAGCCATTCTAGTTAACATTGTCTTTAAAAAGACAAAGAGTTTGAATATTAGAAACTGATGTTACTATAAGAAAGGGAACTGTAATGAAGTGCTAATGTAAAKCATGTTATTAATTCAGAAACACTTACAAAAACAGTAGAACAAATCTTATCTGTTTCTCCACTTCAGYCCATATTTCACATTAACAGTTTGGCTTTCTTGTTGTGATTGCAACATACTGCTTCTTGCATCCATCTTCACTATCCTAAATCCAGCTTGTAAAAATGCTACATGCATTGCGGATGTGTTCTTCTAGGGCTCAGAAAAAGAGAAAGAATTGATGGCTAATTTTGAATTTCTTAAGGTGCTTAGAACTGGCCCATTTCACTGCACCTGCATTTCTAGAAACAGAGATCTAAATAACACAGAAAAGGAAATAAAGCACAATGCCRTTCATCCTAAAAACATCCTTTCCCCAAAAATGCCCCATAACAGAAAAAGGAGCAATCCAGCAAATTGAACAGGGAAGAGCCCTGATAGTGGATGAATTTGCATTCTAGTTATGGCACTTCCTGAGTTCCTTCCCCATTCACTCATTAGTAACGTAGAAGTTGAAATAAAGCTAATTTAATTAACACTCAGGAAATGGTTTAATGATATTGGAAAATGACCTACTGCTCACAAATATAAAATTCTGTATAAGATAAACCAATCTGAAATGTTATCTTTTTCTTATCTATACTTCAAAGTCAGTTTTTCCTTTTCTTAAGAGAAAACTGCTTGTGAAATTTTCAAAGATACCTCGATGCCTTTTCCCAAAAGGTGCAAGTTACCAAAGTGCTTTAACGAGATGTCACTTTTGGCTCCAGAATTATTTGACATATCCTAAATTCTTCCTAGTGAATAGGATTCTACAAGAAACAGCAGCTTGGTATACRGGATGCATTTGAGATTCCACCACATTCCCAGCTTTACCATAGACACTTCAATCACCTTAGCAGGACAATACATTTCTTCTTTTTCCTCATTTGTATACTAAAATAAGGATAAATTATAAATATAGCTAGCTATAGATAGCTGATCTCTTTTGTAAACAGACATACCTGTAACACCAATGTATAAGATGCTTATTCTCAGARAGCAACCATTTTTCTCTACTATACACAGCCAAAAAGCATTCTTGAGTGCTTGACTCTGCTGACCTTCTGGTTGTAAATAGCATATATGTTGAAGGACATGAGCCTAGATTCTCATCACCTTCTGCAAAATGGGTACCCAGAGRGGGCAAAATTTTGCCCTCATGAAAATCAGTATGGCTATCATCAAATTCGACAGGTCCAGAAATTCAACTCTAACCTTTACAGTGCTGCTCAGTACAGCAGCCACAAGGGAATGATCAGTGTTAACTTCTGCCAGAAATTAACATTTTTAAKAAKAAKAAGAAGAAGAAGAAAAGAAAACAAATCAAAGCTATAAACACCCACTGACTTTTTAGGTGTCTCTTGATCTACTGCTTCAGCACAAGAAAACCCCTGTAGCATTAACACTGGAGGACAGAGSGAAAAGGAATGGGAAAAGRGAGGGAGAAAAAGAACGGTCAACTCCAAAAACAGCTCCAGTTAACCCAGGCTCCGTTACACCTGCTTTTGCTAGGAGAAATTCTACCAAAATAATAGACATGTGAGACAATACCAGGAAGATAAGCTTAGGATCTGGTCCAAGCTTTAGTCTGGAGACCATTGCTTTTTCTTATTCGAATGTTTAAATGTAACTTAAGGGAGCTGGTGTACACTTGCTCATCTCCAGATGCCACCTTTGAGTTGAGTCAGTTCCTAACATCAGCTAAAGACCAATCACAAGCTGCTTCCAACTGACTTATCTGTATATTTTTGTTCCTTTCATTAGCATGATAATTAGGAATTCTCAGTTTAGAGGTATCTCCTTAATTGAATAACTTCCTAGGCTCTCTAGTTAAAGTTTAAATAACTGTTAATGACTGATGCAATCAGTAATGTTTTGCCATGGGGAAATCAACAATACATCAAGATATTTTGGTATTATTGCTGAATGTTAACAATAACTGTAGGAGATTACATGTTTACAAGCTAAAGAAATCAGATACATTTAGTCATTTGCAAAAACATATTGGCATTTTTAATAGCATTTTTCTTCTGCTTAGAAGGAATATTTCTTTCACATAATGTGTGTCTATGTGTATACATGTATAAATATATAGCTCAAAGAATAACGTGAGCTTTCAGTTTTTACTGATTTTCTAGAAAAAAAACTAATGTTTCCCTCTGAAATCAATTCCTATGACAAATAACTTTTTTTCTTATTATTATACATAATACCCACTGCAGTTCCTTTTTTTTTTTTCCTTTTAATTATGAATGTATATAGACATACATATTTTTTCGGAGAGTACATTAGGCATATATAGATTAATTGTAACGGGAGATTTGTTTATGTTTCTCCAAAATGTAAATCATTTACCTTCAGGTCATGCCTTCCCTTCCAGTACTTCTCACACCACAGYGCTCTATACATAAACACTGCTCGGTCTAGCAATTGACTTTCTCTTCCTCTGGCTTCTTCTCCCAGAGTGCAAACATATCCACCTATCCTCCTGACATTCTTGTGTTTGTTTTTTTTTTAAATAACCCTACATGTTGGCTTCAGTTCTGAAAAAAATAAGATATTTAGGCACAATTCTATGCCCTTGATTCCATGACAGTTTTATTGGGAGCATCAACTAGCCATGCCTTAGGCTCTTGATGAGTGAAATATCAATTTACAGGAGTAGAGGAATATATAATACATTGCACCTGGCTAACATGCAGTGAAGTTGCCAAGAGATCACCCGAAAGGGTAAAGCCAAGCCTAATGCTAATCAAGAAGTGATTTTATTTTTAACAGGTTTTAGAGAAGGTTCTAGTTTGCTGAATATTCTCCCATCCAAAATTTCTCTCAGCTAGATACTTTCTAATTTAGAAATGCATGCTTCATGATATGAAAAACACAGATTTCCATCAAAGTGAGTGTATGTTCTGGGCACGAGGACAGCAGGTTTCATTAGCTCTGCCTCTGAAAATCATTTTCAATTGGTATTCAATTTGATTGCTCTGGAGCTTAATGCTGATGACAAAAACTAAAGCATAAAATCTCCTCCAAAATTCTTAGGAATCAATGTGATTCTTAGCACTGACTCCAGTGCATCCAGGATATCTGTCTAAATGTTTCCAGATAAAATGCATAGGTTATTTCTAGATCATGCAGATTACCTCTAGGATCCTGCCAGAGTGAGTGATGACAGTTTGCCACCTCCCAGGAGTTTACATGAATCTCAAAAGCTTACACTTTGCATATAATAATTACATCCAGTAGAAAAATAGCATGAAGTGACTTCCAAATTCCAAAGGTCAAAAATTCAGCTAACATATATTAATCTTTATTATGTAACCATGACATAATAAATAAATTTATGAATTCATATGATCTGTACAAAAAGCCCAAAAGATATTGCACCAAGTTAAGTACCGGCTATTTGGATTTAATATTTATTAAACATATGATCTGAAATTATATACATTTGTGAAATTAAGGCAAAACCAGATGATAACTTTAATACAACAGAAGGTTTCAAAAATAGACAAAAATACAAACAAGGGGATCTCATCTCCAGCTAATAAAGTGTTGTGTCAAAGGAAGGAATCCCTTAGGTTTTTAATAGAGTGGTTATTATCAATCATGTTAATTAAAGCTGAAGAAAAAGTGTGAGATTTCCTGCAGGGGAAAGCTGTTTTGCAAAGCTG
This sequence comes from Nothoprocta perdicaria, assembly GCF_003342845.1. Lineage (NCBI taxonomy): Eukaryota > Metazoa > Chordata > Aves > Tinamiformes > Tinamidae > Nothoprocta > Nothoprocta perdicaria. The sequence goes on from NW_020455532.1 coordinate 7,327,873, forward strand.
TGCCTGAATGATCACCTTTAACCCTGATAAGAGTGTTTCTTTTTTTAATGGTTATAATCTGTTCTTGTTATTAGAAAACACCATGTGGAAAATAGGAATACCTTAGCCAATTAAAATACAGCCATGACCCCTTAGCTTTAYGTAGGCTAGACTTCATTGTGACCAATGACAGAGCGTAAATATATGGGTGAACCATCCAACAGATTACACGCAAAGGAGAATTAAAGTCAATCATTTACCAATAATGATTACCTTTCTCAAGACAATGGAATAAATCATATCAGTAAAGTACAAGTGAACAAAAACATGTATAACCAATATATCAATATACAGTTCTTTGGCAGCAACACACTAACTCTTGATTGAAGTCTGAACTCAAACTCTTCTAAATTATAGATCTGGTTGCCAGTCTTTTCAGAATTAAAGAAAATTGATTTCTCCCACAAATCCAGTTAGTCCAATAAATGAAATCTGAATAAATCTTGCAGGCAGCTTTAGACTGTAACATTAAGCATAGATACTTATTGTCTGCTTTAGTCTTAATCCAAACATGTTGTATTTAAACACACAAGATTCTGTGAAACTTCYGAGTAGTTCAGATGGGGCCAAAATCCATAAAGAGAATCCATAYTCACTCATGAAAAAACAATAAAGAAACATCAATCCCATGATGACAAAATGATCTTCATATAACAGAGGCAATGATCAGTCCACACCTGGATGGATGTCACAGGAAAATTGACTTTACAGGGGAAAGACCAGAAAGCCAGAAAACGTAGAATATTGCCATCCACCGACCAGATTACCTTTCTCCAGTTTCAGGTAAACCTTATCCTCCTTGTCTAGGTAGAGCAGGACTCCATTTGTGGCAGCTTCACGTGTGACGTCCTTGTCTCCAGCAAAAGCAGAAATTACAGGTTTTCCATTTAGCATCAAATTAACCTGCAAGAGAGAAAGACACTGAAAAGCTCTAATTATCTAAAAAAAACCATCTAGTATCACTGAATATTATCCACAGTGTAAGAGTCTGATTAAAGCGCTATTACTTTTCACTTTAAAAAAAACTAATAATTACGTTTATTAGGGGTGGACAAGTACATTACTGTTTTCACGGGCTTGATCTGCAGCTTTACGAAGTCCGTGGGACATTATCCATTGGCTGCAGTGTTTTGGGCTCGGATGACGTGAAAAGCAATGTTGCATTTCCCTTCACAGCTCCATGTGACTTTAATTGCTAATAAGACAATGTCTGTCCATGCTGACACTCCAGCAAGGCAGAGCAGGAAGCTACCTTCACTTTGCCTGTTTCGTGGSTTGTTTAGACACATATTAGCCAAAAACAACAACAACAAAAAAAGACATTTTTAAGAGACTTAGGTACCCAAGTCTGCCAAACAGGCACTTAATAAGATTTCAGAGCTCCCTCAGCATGCTGGGAGCTTGCAAAATTTTACTTGTGGAGAGCAAAATATATGTCCCAGCCTTAGTTTTAGTGTAGCACAGACTCTCATCTCCATGAGCCCCTGCATTGTGTATTGCTACCGATTCCATTTCTTTATRATATACTTCTGGAAGGCAGCAGAGCTCTGCTCTGCAAACAACCCCACACAGAGAGACACGATGTAAATAAAGATGGGTAGGGACTGGGGGAATGGCCAGATCCAGGCGTTTTCATTTCCCCAAAGACAAACTATTAGTTTCTTCTTTTCTCTCTTTTTTAAAGCAGCTGTAATGCAGTCACAGAGAGGTGAATTATGAAATGCTTATTCATACTGAGCGTTCTGGCCTTGCATATGCTCCCATTAATTTTAATAGSAGTTGCAGTGGAATAAATTACTGATCAGCATAAGTCAGGGCAGCAGAATCTGGCCCTTATTTGGGATTCGCTTATCTGGGAAATCCACTTAATCAGCTGTCCCCAGGGAACCAATTTCAGTTTAATGATACTTAATGGCACTAACAGATGTTTCAGGGGCATAGTAATACCACTTATGYGGGAAGCCTACAGGTGATTTAGTGATGTTTAAGTCTGCATGTGTCTGAGACTCAAGCTGGTTTGCTCTGTTTGCTCTACTACGAAGGCTTTCAGTCCTCCCTCCTTAGCTATGACACATGCAAAACAAACAAACCAAAAAGGACATCAAGAGTTTACTCATTGCTTCTTTTTGGTTTGTATCATTCGTTCTGTATCATCTCTCTACATCAGGTTTCCTTGCAGATCATCTTATAATCTCATAACTATTTTATTACAATAGCAGCCACATTACTCTGGATGATCTTAGGTTAACAATGCCAACATGGAGCCAGCCAAATCTCTYCATCACTCTTTGAAAATCTTGGCCTATGAAATATTCCAGGTAATGCTGCATGTTGTCACAATCACTGTTTCAAGCCCTGAATTTGAGTACTGGTGCCTGAGCCAGCAGCATCTCTACTAGGTCTCCAGAGTCCAAGTCTTGATGTGTTTCTTGCAAATACATATTTTGATGACCAACATATATTTTAGGCCATTTCAATCCTTATCATGTAAGAGTGAAAGGAATCAAACCTGAGCATATTAAGGTCAATATTTCACCAGAGACTTTTCTTTCTGACCTGAATGAAATCAAGATTTCTCACTGTAATCTGAAGGCAAATTTCACCAGAGATATGAATGTCTCACATAACTTTACCATTTATAATTCTCTCAGGAGCTTTACTGCCAACCAAAGCCAGAGAATTTGGGTTTGAGCCACTTAGAAATGACTGATCACTCCTCCTATAGGAACCAGTTTCATCTAGGTCCTGTACACTGCAAACTACATTCAGATCCGCTTGTCTCACAGCTAGGTATAGAGGAAGGGTTGATCCAGATCTACAAAGCCAGTGTGTCATAGAGGATGTACAGCCCAGTCTGAGGTGAGGCAAATATTAAGGAAATTACTGCTGGCTCAGCAGGCCAACATTCAGGAACTTAGAGGTTTTCCTCTAATGTACATAATTTCATTAAGCAGTTCAGCTGCTATTAAACAGCAAAATAAAGAGCAGGAATACACATTTTCTATGTATTAAATGATTATGTTTATGATGTGATGCAACAAGCTTGTACAGCTATAAGGCTTCCCCAGAAGACACTGCTAAAGAGATGTAACATCTCCATGCTACTGCAGAGCAAATTGGCGGCCTTCACTGATCTTGGATGGTGACAAAGGGGCTTCCTGAGCAGACACTTGGCATCATGATTTGACACTCAAGTCACAAAATGATATCAAAATAAGCAAATATGGCATGTGTCCTCAGAACTCTTATGCTCAAGACAGTGAGCTTACTCTGCAAGAAAATATGATTCTTCAAAGGTGTTTATGTGAGTAACTAAAATTTAGAGATATGTTTTATCCTTTGATGATTCAATCTACATAATACTTTACATTATCCAAAATATTTAGCTTTTATGGTGAAGCTCTGACAGTTTATCTCAGGTGAGGATCCTGCCTCTCTRTTCAGTCTAAATGGGTTCACTCTACTGATAAGACTCCATACAACCAAAATATCACAATAAAGAGCTGAGCTATTTTTTCTTTGAAGTATGTTACAGTATTGTGTTCAGGCACGATTTTTTTTTCTACAAAAAACAATTTCCTACGTAAAAACATTTTTGATTCCTACTTGATCAACATACCTGGATTGTTTGACTCTGGTAGACTTTAATCACGTGAAAACTGAAGCTGTAAATTCCTTTTCTTGGTGCTACAAAGACAGATTCCAACGTGAAAAAATTGCCCACGTTTACTAGGATCTACAAAAAAAAGTATATATCATGGGAATTAGTACAGGAATTTAATACTAAATGAAAAATATACTGTTTATTTTAGAAACCATTCACCCAAGCATTTTYTTCATCTATATCTATGCTTTTTTATTGCTCTGTTCAATTAAGTTGCAATGTTTCTCATAGATTGGGTATTTAGTTGTATTTGCAATATGATTTTACTATAAATAAGGTAGAATGAGGACTCTTTCTTGCATTGCTACTATACAATGCTTCAAAGAATTTTCTGATATACACAGTGAATATCAAGAGAAGGCATGTTTGCTTATCATTCAAAATCTGAAATCTCATCAAGTCACTACAAAAAATCTGTGAGTGACATATAGATTTAACAAAGAAATAATGGTCAAGTCAATGCTCTCTTTCTAAAAGTATCAAACTGTGAGGAAGGATGTGCAAGAATGATGTAATTTGCTTACCAGGTTATAGTCAGGCTGAGTTACTGAAATACYTGGAATATCTGAGCAAGAACTGGCTCTGTGCCTTGTGAGCTTCATTTGTTTTAAAAAGCACTAGTAATATTTTAGGTCTAATTAAACATAAACAAGTAACAGAGGGGAACGTATTAAATGGGTGCATCCTCTGTATGCTAAATATTTTCTGAAATTACTACATTTTTTTTACTTCCCACTTAGTTGTGCTTCCTTTTTAATTTACATTTTCAGCTCCTTTATGCCAGACACAGCCTAGAAAAGCAYAAGGAATATTCATGAAGTTAGTGAAATTTAGATTGCTGGCATTAAGCTATGTGACATATCTGGCTTCAGTTGTCATGACAATTTACCGTTTGCTACGACATGACATGGGAAGCAAAATAACCATCAGTCTCAATTACTTTGGACCTGCTCTAGGACAGGAGCTGGTACACGAAACACACACTGGCATCTAGGCTTTTGTTAGGCTGAGCAGAGCAGCGAGGTACTACGAAGAGGGCATTTTGTGGAAAAGTTTGATTTTCTTTTTTTTTCTTTTTTTT
>NW_020455532.1:7333625-7336285 GCF_003342845.1 Nothoprocta perdicaria
CGCTCTCCCTTTCCTCTTATTCCCTTTTTTCCCCCCCCCGTTTTTCCTCTCTCTGCACTTTTTCTTTCTTTTTAGTCCTTTCAGGAGCTCTTCAAAATACAGCACAAAAAGCAATTTGGTAAAATAGATGCTTTCCGGTGCCCTCTCTTCTCCCCTCTCTCCACATCTGAAAAGAGGGAGAGGAGGAGGGTGGGTGAAGGAAAAAAAAAAATCCCTCAGGTGAATTATTGATGAGAGAGAAGACGAGCGAGGTCATGAAGAAATAAAACCGTTTGGCGTTGCCATGATTTCCTCCACCAGATCACACTTCCCTTCTGACCGGAGCCTCCAGGATGCTCTAAGTGGCGAGTGGAGAGGTGGGAGCTTATCCCAAAGCCRCTGAGATGCTGGGTCTGATATAACTGCCAGAGTGCTGCAGATTGCAGGCTGCTCTCCCCCCTCTCCCTCCTTCTCGCTCTCCTTCTTCCCAACAGTTACGGCATAACAAGCCTGCCCAGCTCTTGCTGAGCTGGTGCAGACACGAGAACCTCACCTTGGATTTGCTCCCTGCCCTGACACACGCACTTGTCCTCGCAGCCAACTTTTTAAGCAGCTACAAAGCCAAGGGGAAAAYAGGAACCCATTGCAACCTCTTGCTTTCCAAAGCGGAGAAGGAATCACAGGCTCGTTGAAAGACAGCRTCCAAATCTGGAGGCGTGTGCAGGCACACACCTCTCGCTATGGCTGCACGTGGATCTCCTGCGTGCGTTCTGGCATGACACCCGGACCCTGTGTGTGCTGCCACCGAGTCCCCATTGCACAGCAAGGAGGGTAGCAGCCTTCCTAAAAGCCACCCATTTAGACACTGAGAACTTCATGGAGTTCTCTCTTGAGGATTAATGTTGCCTCATGGTGCTGCCAAACGGTTGCTCTTGGTAATGTTTTGATTAGGCATCTCTCAAGCAGTCAAGTAGCTACTCTTTTTGACGGGTGCCAAAAAGGTTGGAAAAATGAGTATGTAGCTTTGCTTAGTAATCTCACATATTTCCAGGTGATTAAAAGCATGGCTAATTTGGCTCTACTTCTAGAGCAAAGCTTTCCTGCACCACCTRGTCTCATGAGTAGTTGAAATAGCATCTTGGTGCAAACTTACCCCCTCTCCAGGGACTGGGGGAAAGACACAGAGCTCCCAGAAGCAGAATAACCTAAATAGACTTTCCCCAAAGCACCCGCTGTTTCTACRAAATGGAGAGCTGGATTTTTCAGACAGACAGACAAATCTCAGTACAGTGAACGTCTGTGCACGTAATGGCTTGGCAACAAATACATCCCATGTCAACTGGGAGCCACCAGCTGCTCTTCTTGTCCAGAGCCATCTCTACCTGGCCTTCCCTCTCCTGTCTTTCCAGCACAGTCAGGAAAGGTSCTGGAGCTGTGAGCACAGCCAGAGCTTGTTCACTGCCTTCTGTAGGGGAAAAGCCTTGGGAAGCAGCTCACACAGTATCTTAACTTCATGTACTAACAAATGCTGGCCATAAATATTGAGAYTAACAGACCAAAGAAATTAAAGAAGCAACAGGAAACTAAGAGCAGTAATAAAAGGCATTGATGCTCACTGCTGAACGCAAAAGCTTTCTGTGGGCAAATGTGACCTGGGTTTGGTGTTCAGCTGTTCTGGAGAACAGAGCAGAGCACAAAGTTCTCAGAATTCAGCAAAGTCTCCAAGAAGTYATAACATAGCTAAAAAGTCTTCTTAGCTCACCAGCAACAAATACAACAGTCTATAAACAGTCAGATAAGTGGCAATAAGCAATGTTACTGTTTTCTAAGAGCACCTCAATATCCTCTTACCATAGTGTTGCTAGCAAAGATGAATGGAAAAGTTACGTTGAGAAGAAGCACTTGGTGTAAGCAAAGGGAGGAAAGGAGAAATAAAACCAAACATCTATGGAAGMACACAGGTCCTTCCATAGAAATTGATTTGCAGATTAAAAAATTTGTGCAAATGCAGAGGAGCTCCTGTCTAGAGGATTCCTGCAAAGCAAAGCGGTTATGACAACAAGAAAGTGTAGGTCTGCACTGTTTTGTAAGCAAATRCAAATGTATAAATAATTCCTCACTGGTTCAACATCTCTCCCGCCTCTCTTACTGCACTGCCTTTGAACATATGTGAATGTGCATGAATTTAAATAAAAATTGAAATTGCTGGTTTCATGATTTATTARAGAWTCCAAATTTTAGAATAATTTAATACAATTTTAAAAATCCTTTTTTGTTGCAGTTACATCAATTCTCTCTATAGTGAAAAAAACACCTTCCTTGCACTTATGTGCATTTCTCCTAGAGCTGTGCATTTTTGGGCCTGCAGGTTACTTTATGCATGCAACTAAGTTAATWATTAAGTATGCAGCTAATTAGTGTAATTTGTGAACACAGCTACTTAATTTCAGAGCTCAGTCATGATAAAGTTAAGTGCAAGTTAGGTATACATTTGCACACACTTTTGCATGCTTAGAAGTGGATTGTGCTAAGTTCCAGTATTCTTTATCCCTAACTGGTAACTAGTATTGAGATTTCAGATTACTTTTATTAACAATATGAATTCAAGAGGTGAATAAGATTATTGCAATTAAAAAAAAAAAAAAAAAAAAAAAAAAAAAAAGAAGAAGGCCTTTGCAGGA
>NW_020455532.1:7336293-7384416 GCF_003342845.1 Nothoprocta perdicaria
AAGCAACAGAATAAAAGGACAATGACAATTCTACATTAGCTCACCTTAACAGCTGAGTCCTATAAGCAAGGAGGAAATTGCAAGTCTAATAAATTTCTTCTGTTCCAGGAAAAGGAAAGCAAAATAGATGCCATCAGCCAAAGTGTATTTTGGGGTAGAAATTGCTGAAATAAAAATTGGTAACAACTGCATCAATTTAGCATTTTCAGACAGTCAAAATCAAAAGGAAAGCATTCAACAGTGTTGTAGATAAATTCTGTAAGGTGGTCGTTAAAACCTCTTTGTGCCTATGGATCAGACCCTTACCTGGAAAACCAGGAGATGCCATGGAGAATTTCCAAGTTTCTAAGGGGTGTCTAGGAGCTGATGCTCTTGAACAGTTCCCTGAAGAAGTCAGGGCCTGAGGACTCACAGGGCTCCAGGCTCCTGCACTGCTCCCCAGTTGACACCTATGCAACTGAAATGCAGAGCACTGCCACCAAAAGAGCTGCACCATATCACAAAATAATTYCTTTTATTTTTTTCCAACCCAAGCAATGGAAAGAAATCTTAAAGTCTGCCAGCAATAGTATATTTTTAGAAAGATAGTCTGCTTTTTAATTGCTGTGTAAAGTGAGGCAGGTTTGCTGGGGATGCTGCTGAAAGGACAAGTTGAAAAGTGAGATTTGTGTTTAATTCACAAGCAGCAAGGTTAAGGACTGCTCTTATTTTATCGGACAAAGAATTTCTTAGTATCGATCTGGCTCCCTCTAACAGGAATTTTTTTTTCCTTTGAAAGAAAAATGAGTAAAATAAATAGCAACAATGCTCAAGAGAAGAAATTCAGTGAGACTAACTCACTGCTTCTTTACCTTTYGAGATATATAACACAGAGGCCTAAAGCCATCTTCAGCCAGAAGCATTTTGCCCTTGCTCAGGAAAAGAAGGTGTCCTAGAAATTCTCGAAGAAGGGGAAGAGCCAAGGGAAGAATAAAGAGACAACACCACACTTATATTTACCTTTTCTTTTAAGTCTTTGCTTGTAAACCTGCATTAAATATGGTTTCCCTATCAATATTGTACGACATCTTTCAAATTTCTGTGGGAAAAAGCAGCATGTTGCTTCATATAATTACTGATTTGCCTTACAAGAGGGAGAAATAATCTCTGTAACATTTCCTCTCTTGCTTTTTGAGCTCCTTATTTATGTTTAGAGGCCTCAAGAACCCTCCTAACCTCTCGGCAGCAGGATCTCTCTTCCCTTTCCTTTTCTATATCCTAATTATATTTCCCTGCTGTCAAGCAGAGCTTCCCATTAGCCAAATGTGGTACATGGTTCATGCAGCTACGGACCGTCAGGATGCTCCCAGCGCTGCCCATCCTGCTCTTGGCTCAAGGTCCTAATGAGGATGTCCAAGGTGCTGCAGAGAACGGGAGGATGGCGCAGAAAGACTCCAATAAAAGGGAGATGCTGCTTCCCAAACACAACGCTGTTCAGTGCATCTGGTCGGACTTTTTACCATCTTGTGACATTCTTTCAGGCTAAACATTGTACTTCCCCATTGGACTATGATATGTGATCCAACTTATATGGCTACATTGAGTCCAAAATATCTAGTTGGGATTTATAACCATGCAAAGTTTACAGCAAAATTTGACCCAGTAGGTTCTTTTTACTAGCTTCTAGGTAGTACTAAAGTGTTTACAGCATCAATAAGCCTGTGAATTTCATAGTTAATTATTGTTTGAGTCTATCTGCAAGCAGATTAACTTTACTTGTGTTAATTTTTATTCAAAATATTTTAAATAAATCTCTTACTAATATACATGCTTATCGCATTTGAAAGAACATGACTTTGGTAGAGAAAGACCATAGAATCCACTTACTTACATTGGCTGCTATTATAAGTGGAASGTAGTCTTGTTATCAGGTAAAATAATTCTTGTTTCGCTGTTGCAGTTGAGTTCCTACCTAGAAAAAAAACTCCCATACTTTTAGTGTTTATATCTAATTTATCTGGTATGTTTTTGCAGTTTTATGAATAAATAATTTCATGAAGTGCTGCCCTGTATAACCTAYGCAATGGTTTTAATAGACTTTCATTTACATTGTAATGAAGCAAGAAGTGTGACTTTTACTCAAATGGAATAAAATTAGATGGTGAGGTTAGAAAAACACAAAAATAGACTAGGAGGAAAATCATTCCCTTTTATCAAGAGAATATCAAAGGGACTTGTTTTTCCTTGCRCTGGTTTTAGCAGCTGGTTTCACTGAGCAACATTTTTACTATATACTTAGAATGGAGCTTACAAGAGCTTCAAAAATCTTTTGACAATCAATTTAGCTTAAACCATTGAGTATACTTTGTGGATAGTGTTCATTAATTTGATGTCAAGGAAACCATGTAAAAATTGGACCCTGAAGTGGCATAATTTAGTGCACCTCCTTTGACATCAATAGAAGTACACAGACTGCCTCCTCTGAAGAGGATTTGTCCCAGGTATATTTCWTATTGAGTGTTTCTCATAGCCAAGCCCAGTGAAAAATTAAAAATAGCATTGCTGTGGGAATAACTGATGTTAAATAAATGTCTAAGTTAGAGAATTAAGAGACAGTCCTTTGTTAGCATTTCTTGTTTTGTATTTAAAAGGCAGGAAAATTATTTGAAGTTTTGTGATGACATTCAGAGGCRAAGCCATAGGGAATAGCTTTGCTATAGAATTTTTACTGACATTTATAGAGATATGTCAACCTAAACAGAAGAAAAAAAAGCTCTGCTTTTCATGCAGACTTCATCTTTTAGTTACCAGCTTTTGTTGCATCCCTTCACTGTTCTGATTAGTCTCTACCCTCCATTTAGCATGAATCATACCAGGTTGTCCTGCTCTATTTACACACTATTGAGAAACCCCAGTTCTAGTTCCTCCTAGTATGCAGTGCATCCAAGCCAGCTGGTTTCTCACCTGTTGTTCTGGAATAAATGTCTCGCWCAGTTTTGCTTTGCTTTTTGTTTGTCTGTTTGTCTAATTACAAGAGACAGCCATAAATAAACAGTCATTCCCCAGTGCATTTAATAGCAGGCTCCTCTGACTGTCTCTGTTAAAATATAAGATGTGGATAAAGACAAAAAGAAATTTGAATGAAATACTGAGAAAATTGGGCTAGATTCCTCCTTCTTTCTCAGYACTCTCAACTCTCTCTAAGGCTTGACAACATACGGGCAGTGCTTCTCTGTGCTGTGCAGGAAAACTACTTCAGTGCAGCAGTATTAAATGAATTTTTCCCTCATAAGTGCTACATCGGTTTTTATTCTCAAACACGTGCCAGCAGCATGGAAGGCAAAACACATTCGCTATAYGTCTTGCAAAGCTTGTCTATCAATCCAAAAGACAAACCCTCGTAATTGTTTATGACTAGCACTTTTCATTATTATTATTGAGAGACTCTGGTAAGGGTAYGTGTTGCCCTACAAATCATGCTAGCTGAAAGCACCCTCAGAACAATATGTGTGCAACCCAATGCCAGCCAGGACAGCACCATGGAAGCTGGTCAGTACAGGGATACCTGCAGCAGAGTTAAATTCGTCCTTCGTATCTCCTCTAAACTTCCTAAGGAGGGCAAGTTCATCCCACAGGACCCCCCAGCCCTATATAATTAACTACACGTAGTCTAGGATCCCTCATGGCCGAACTTCACTCACCTCAGGGATGGAAAAATATCAAGTCTTTTAATAGCATTTTTCCATTAAGTTTGAATAATTTCCTGAACATATCACTGAACAATTTTATCCAGACCTTTCTGGCTCAGTCCAAGCAAAGCTGTCAAGAACAATAAATATCTATTATCCATCTTTGTACTAAATACTTTAAAATTATAGGGAATAAAAGCAGTACATTTATTTCACATTGAAGTAATATAGCATTTCCATTCATTCACTCTTCATCAAAACCACTAATTTCTATCCCTCAGCTGGTAGATATCTTCCTCAGGTAACATTCTACTGTCATTTTTTAACCCACTTTCTTAGGGAAGTGAGGGTTGTGAGTTCACATTCTGCCTTTCTGTCTGTCCTAAACTAGTAACTTCTGGAAATGTTAAGTTCACTGATAAATTTTAACCAAAGGTAATAGCATAATGTCTCAAATTTTCTACAAGTATCATGACYGGGTAGCAAAGAGATCCTGCAAGGTGTTTTCTGGAGGGAAAGGTGATGGCACAAGCCAACTTGCTTTAATGCATAGAGAATCCAAACAGGAATGAGCCTTGGTCATGAGAAACACTTGATATCAACCATGACATGCAAAGCCACAGGTCATCCTCTTCATTATTTTAACCCTAATTAATCTTTTGTTAATGTCTATGGGGCTATGAAAGCCACTATTCAGCACCAGTAAGACCATTCCTGAAGTGACACCTCCAGTGCTGGGCTTTCCAGTACACAAAACAAGATGTGTGCTTTCTGGAACCAGTGCAGCAAARGGCCAAAGAGATTCTTATGGACTAGAGCATAACTGTTCAGCCAAAGACAAAGCTCCATAGGAGCCACCYGTATATGTACTGAACACTGCTAAAGTGAGAAATAAAGAAGATGCCACTTCTCAGTGACATACAGTGAAGGACAACAGGCAGTAGGCACAAATTTAAACATAAGAAATTCCATTTAAACATAAGAAAAACAATTTTCATGTGAGGAGGACAAACACCAACACATTGTCCATTGTCCACCCTGCTGGTTGCAGCCCTGAGCTGCTAGCTCTGAGCAGGAGGGTTGGACTAGACAGTCTCCAGATGTCCCTTCTAACCTCAATCATTCTGTGATTCTGTGTGAAACACCTTTGTCTGAAAGGCCTTTTCACTTTATTTCTTTTTATGGGTCTATGTAAGTAAATACTAGGCAAGACAGAAAAAGACTGAAACAGAGGTCAAAACACTAAGTACTTTTGAAGAGATAATAGCATTCAGCAATCACTCTGAGTTCAAAATACTCAGAGATGTCCTTCTCCGAGACTCCCATTCCAAAAATCTTTTCTTAATCAGAGTTACACACACGCAGTGTACGGCCTCCCAGCTTTATCCTTGGGAAGCTAACCCTCTCACTGCCRCAGCATCAGAAGCTTTTCAGCTTGAAATATTGACAGTCTTTAACGAAAGAGCAAAATCTCATTGACTACACTGTGCTGAGCTTTATCTCAATGGGTATTCTGATCTTTTCTACTGGATGACTTCATCAAGATGAACACTAACAAGCAATTATTTTACTTTCAAAGAATTTAGATTAAAAAAAATCAAAATAGAAGCTATCTTTTTGCATGCACTCAAGCACTTTAGGAAGAGTGTCAGGAGCAGCCTTCATGGTAACCAGTGTAGTGTCTCTGAACTCAGCTCTCACATTGCAGAAYGGGAACGACAAATAGATGTGAGATCTGCATAGCTTTTAGCCATTTTCTTCACAGAACTGGATGTAGAAAGCTGAGTGAAGCCAGTGCATTCATGAAGACCAGGCTCTGGAATAAGCTTCTGTCTCCTCACAGTCTGTAGTCATGACCTTATCTCCTGAAGAAAGGTAGATCCGAGTGCCGGCCTCTGTAGCAGTGATTGCTCTATGTTTTAGCCCATGAGTTTTCAATATAAAACTCCAGGASCATTACCTGAGCTTGAGCCTGGAACTTAGAGCTCCTCCTTCCCCTGACCGTCCTAATCTCTAAACACTCATACTCCACGTGCCACTCTAACTTGCCTGTTTTGCACAGCTGCACAGAGAAGAGGTGGAAGCAACAGGAATAAATCACAACCATTTTCTAAATTTCATTCCCTGAATGTGTGTATGGCACAGTTACACCCCCACTGATGTGGCCACAATTAGACCTTCTAAATAGCACTTTCTACGTGCCAGAAACRTATCAGTTATCCTGGCACACCATAACCTCCGCACGGTTGTTTCATCAAATTCAASAACTGAACTTCAGCTTGGAGCACATAGTTATCACAGCCGCTCTGTCCTTTCGAAGGGCAAGTTCAGTAAATCCGTAATCAAAAGGATTTTGTTTGCTTTTAATCTTATTAATCAGCTTAATTCCTGACAACAAAGTGAAACATCAGATTGTTTTAAATGGCAGGATTCCAAACAACAACGTTCAATTTAAGCATTAATGACAGCAACTTGGGATGTTATCTGGGAATTATTTACYGACTGAAAAAAAAGTTCCTGTTTTGAAAATGAATCAAATATTTTTTTCTATTTATAATCATATCATTTCAGCCCGTGTCCTATAAAGCTTATTCAGAAAAATTTCTATGAGCTACAGAAAGTTGTGGCTTAAATATGATCATCTATATGGGAACCTTTGGAGAAAACAACCTTTGGGGTTATTTTCTTTTTTAGTTAAATGCTAAAAACAGATGACATCACCATAATATATAGCACCAGCTATTTATCCTTGTACAAGTTAAGGACAGCCAGATATTCATGCGTCTACAAATAAATACATTTTTAAACTGCATCTAGATACTTAAATTGTACAGCTGAAACTTTTGTCTCAATTGCCCTATGCGTAAAATGAACATGAAGAAATATTTACCTACCTTGTAGTTTTCTGTTGATCAGTTACTGTTGACTGTCCTTGACTCAAATGTTCTCAATGGGTAAAATTCATCCCCGGGCAAAGAGGCAGCAAGTGTATGGCTTAAGCATAATTTGCACTTCCTGCCATCATTTTTTATTATATATCCAAAAAGTGCAGCCAGCTTGTTAGATGCATCGTGTTACCTGCACTAATATGCCATGAAGTGAAATACTGAAGTTCAATGCTAAGAAAATCCTACTTGCATGGAGCATTCATACCTGTATGAGCCTGAGCTAGAGTCTTCCTAAAAAAGGCTGTTTCCAGAATAAAACAGCTCAGCTTTCAGAACACTCTAATTGAATAGTGACCAGCAATAGTGGRAAAAAAAAGAAAAAAAGAATATTTTAATTTACTTCAGTGTTGATATACATGTAACACCAGTTTCTTTGGGAATTTAAGGCAAATCAGTGACCCCCTATCTCTATGTGCTGCATTTTCCATGGTGTTTCTAAGAGCGGATTTGAATACACTCTCAGAAGAATAAATTCAGGATTTTGTATAGTGGTTCTTYAATTCTGTAGCAGTTCTTTCAGTCACTTTTTTTTTTAATGAAGATAACTAATGTATAATGTGTGAATCCAAAATTATTCTTTTCTCACAAAAGTTGTATATACACACTACRAGTACCATGTATTTAACAAATATAAAGTAAATCACGGTTCTATTTTGTAGCAAGAAGTTCTTTCACAGCTGAGCTGTCATGAAACAAAAATCAGCATTTAACCCACTGCCTTATTTCAGATCAACTAAATTTTGGGACTAATTTTAGTGAGAACAAGACACAGAACTACATTATATAACATACAAAATTATCATTAAATTTTCATACGTAGGTTGTTAGTTATAGAAGTGCTGAAAATTGTGCTACTTTCTGCAGATGGGCTGCTYACCTGACACTATCTACAGGTCTGCAGGATTTGTCTATCATCCTCTAAGGAAGGATTCTATAGATATGGTCTATAGGGAGATTTAGATTTAGAACTTAAAACAGTTGGAAATCCTTGCCTTTAAAAGAATAAATCCTAATAAATGTTGAGATGTGACAATTAGCTTCCTTTACCAATAAATACTGTTAAAACCCAGACTACTGTAAAAAAAGAAAAAAGAAAAAAAAAAAAAGAAAGGAAAAAAGAGGTAGAAGGTCTCTTTCTTTACTTTTACAGATAAATCAAGAGGCCCCTGAAACTCGCAGGCATTGAAGAAATGCCTTGTTTGAGAAAATTGAAGCTTGTCTCCTCAGCAAGCTCCCACTCTGTAGGAAATCTTTCAGCACTCTGAAGGGGCTAAGACTTCTCGCCAAAAAAGTATTTAGACATTCTTTTTTTTTAATTAATGATCCAGGATATTCACACAAAGATGTAGATATCGACTACTGTGTGGAAAATATTTTTAATTGGAAGAAGCCATGGTAGCTGAGCTATAAAACAAGTACAAGCTGTTAGATACAATTATAGAGAAAAAAAGTCTAGAGGAAAAACTTTTAGTTAAAAGAGGCTTCCCAGGACTCCTGAGCTCAAGTTAATAGTACGAAAACATGAAGTTTAAGCTTAACATGACCATCACGGATGCTGTTCAGGGATGCAGGGATCCTGATACCATGGAAATGGCACTTGTATTCAGGATTATCTTACGTGATTCACATATAAATGAAGATGTCTCAGATTGTGGAAAGGTGTGATATGCCCCAGAAAAAAGTATTATTTACAGTGCACATATATGCACTTACATAAGGCACTGTGTTACAGAGATACAAGAAAAATAGAGACAAATTTAATTTTTCTCTTTCAGTCAAAAAAGTGACCCAAGCTGCATTTTCTGATTTATTATATAGATTTCATTGACTTCAATGTCAACCTGATTTCAGCATTCTGATACTGACTTGAGAAAAAATGTAGCCAATATGTTTTTTTTATAAAATTAAAATATTATATTTTTTCTGTAAGCATTTTTCTATAAAACTAGTATGGGATACTAAAGTCACTAATTATGCTTTTTAAATTTTATTATATTCCTTTTGCCTCTGAGAGACATGACTACGTGTTCTTAACTGGAAGCAGCATTCTGACAACAGTCTGTAGAGAAGGCAAAAGGATGTCCCTTCTGTAAAGCAGGTATTGCAGAGTTTGTGAGAGTCAGACATTACAATCTGARATACTTGTATCCTCGAAATAACTTTTCTGCCTGTTTCACTCCACGTTTTGGGCAGACTCTACCTGACACTAAGCAGTAGCTAATCAGTAGCTGCCTGAAAGTTATATTAAGCATACTGCATATAGACTCTTTAGATCCCCTTCCTCAAGAACAGCTGTGAGGTTCCAAAGGGAAGGAAACACCTAAGGAAAGTGGGCAGGATCTCATCTGTGCCACCCCTCCCAAGCAGGTGAACTGTGCGTGGGGTGGAAGAGACCTCTCACCTTTGCAGTGATGACCATGATATCTGCAGGAACATTTCTCTTCCTTTTAGTATCRGAGTCATGGCATATCAGCAGTAATGGTCCAGGAACAGCAGCTGGATACAGCCTTTAAAGTACCGAGGCCAAGAAAAGTCTTGGCACTTTCGCCTCTTCTTTCCGAAAGAACACACAGTTCTTGCATAAATGWTTTTACATCCTCAATGGTTATCTTAAAGGGCTTTTACTGTCTGCACAGATAACTGAATCAGCACTTAAAATTTYGGAATTTTCAGGAATTTTCAGTTAGCATCTGAGTGTTGGTTGCCCAGCTTCTTCACTGGGGCAGTTTATAAATACCCATGTGCCCAGCACTAGTAACAKTTACAACAACAAATGAAATGTTAGACAGAGCAATTATATATGCCAGCTGAGYGACGTCTCTGAAATAACTTTTGGTGCTTTTTGTATTTAAGTCAGGGAGAAYGATGAGCATTTTTAAAGGCCAAAACTTCTTGAAAACTGGCCAGTCATATCTAAAATCAGTCAAGTARTACACTTGCCTCAAACAAAATCGCTTTCAACACCAATAGAGAAAACTTTAACAGCAGCCTTGCAAAGCTATTTTCTACTTTCAAGATTAAATATATATTTTTCTGTCTCTGCATTTACAGGCTTCCTTTTCCTTCCACATTTCTGAGCTCCAGATAATTATGCTAATTAAAGCCATGGAAAAGACAACAAATGTAACCAAAGTATTTTCTCTTTGGAAAAATATGCATGATTATCTCCAGCATCAAATACTTAAATGCATCATGACAAGTTTTTATTTTACCTCTCTGATATTGCTCTCTTCCTGCCATTGCAAATCTCACATATTGATTGATTTTTATAGTATTTTACCAGAATCCATGACATCAGCTATAAAAAAAGCACTTCTTTATTGTATTACTGAGAGAAAAAACTACCCAGCCCTGTAATTTCTCGATTAGATATTAACATGAATTTTTGCTCAATATTCTCATTTGTGCGTTACAGCTCCCCATTACATCATGAAATTTGTGAAATGTTATCTGAAAAATCACAGCAAAAATATCGAAAAGTTTGATCAGTATGTAGAGATTTAGTCATTGAAAGTAATAATTACAGCTCAAACAGAAGACAGGGTATCAAAGCAAAAGACTGATAGAGAATGCATAAAAAGTCAAGACTATCTTCTTTCTAAATACACAAGCATCACAAGACACAAAAGTACATACATCAAAAAATGCGGACAAATCTAATAACTCGTTTGTAATTCTACAGGTCAAATACAAAACTACACAGTATCAAGTKAATATCTCTAAAATCAAGATAAACTTATGTAAAGATGATATACTATGTGCTACTTCACTCTAATAAAGCTTTTAAACCAATTAAATGTTGTTTCTTGGACTTCTCTTTCCCTTCTCTCTTTGCAACAGTTGTGTTATCTTTACGGCACGACATCAACACACGCCTTCCTAAACTCACAAATAAATGAAGATATCCATCCAAATAGTTCCTGAGAGTCTAGATCTTGTGATTCCCCAAACTTTACCTGTAAATTTGAAAGAGAAAAAAGTTTAGCATTTTCCATTCTATTTCTATTCTTACTTTAAGACAACAATCAGGAAAACTTAAAGATGACGACAAAAAAAAAAAATCTTTAGCAAGTTGAGAACCAAAATGTCCCAAACAAGAGTGGCCCAAAGAGCTGGCACTTGAATGACCTCTTTCCTAGTTTTCTCCATAGCTCAGTCTCTCTGTCTGAGAGTTCCTGGCTATGAAGTTTGTTACAGAAGTCCTGTTCATAAAAGAAAATTAGTACATTAGGGAAACAGTTTATATTCCATGGTGTGCATGGTAGCAGCATATCCAAACCAAAATAATTTTTCATATTCTAGTATTTTGTTTTGCAAATTATATATTTTTTTGCAGGGAAGCAGATGTATTTGGAGAAAAAAAAAGAACTAATCAAAAAGCCATATCTCTCATTTTTTCCTTCTCTTCATATAAAAAGACAAAAGGATGAAAAGTTTTTCAAGAAGTTCTAAATGGTACTGGCATCACACACTCTACTATAAAACAGTATGTAGAAGGCAATCATACTACGAAGTACTAGTACAGGTATTCATGCCTTAACTAAAATAATTTCAAAAAAAAATCTTCAGTTCTAGGTCAGAGGAGGATTTTTATTATTAAATTTGTTATTGTTTTTTTTTCAAGAAGTTTGTCAACATTTTCATGGATTTTTCCTTAATGAAATCAATGAGTTCAAGAACAGGAGGTGCCTGAAATAACTTCTTAACCAACCAGTAAAATCTAGAGAACAAGCTCCAAAGACTTTGATAAAAAGTTTTAAAAGGCATCTTGTTTTGCTACAAATTCTTATCTTGCCAGTAATTGCAAGCTATACTGTAATTGGAAGATGGAGCTCTTCCAAGGTAAGCAGGCATATACCAGTACATCAATGTTTCAGACTGCAAATTAAATATATGGAGAAGAAGTTATTGCTCATTCAGTTGATGAACATCTTCTAGTACCTGTCATTATCTAAACACAATCATCTGGAGATCATCTAAAGGTTCTTATGAGCAAGCCCTCTATTTGGAGCTCAAAAACACAGTAAAATAAACTTTTAACCTTTTAACTGCACAAAACTTTAACCTTATCCAGTGATACCTGATTAATGGTTTTACATGTCTTTCTAATTGCACCTCTTGGGTGCTACAAGCCCTTGATCTTTGGCACACCTCACCACTCACTCCTGGTGCACCATCACTTAGAACAATAACTGATTTAACAGAGAGAGGCTTTTCCGAGAGCTAATGACCATCTGTGGGAAGTTGATAGCCCACAGCTATCCCACAGGCAGTTATCTCCAATTTATTGTTAAGTCCATAGAAGTGTCACATGCCAAGGTCACTATTGATTTCATAAGCAAAATATAAAAATCGTAAAGGCAGGCCCATGGATTTTTTTTCATTGCTACCTACAACACATTTTCAGATCAGATATCCAGCCCCTAGGGAAGTTGGACATTTGCTTTCTAGTGCTCTTCAGATGATAGTCTGGCCTTTGATCACTCATCCTATTATATATTTACTTCATCATATTGCTGGTTTATAAATATGTAAATAAATCTATCTGTGACTAGCATTTTTCAGAAGAAAAAAAATCCTAAGAGAAATTAATCAAAATCTGAGAGAAATGAATTAAAAGCCTCCTAGCATTAGAGAATAGTGGGGAGGAGGGAAGAGGGAAGAGAGGGAAATCAAAAGAGTTAAAAATTAAGAGAAATACTTCTGGCCACATGGAAAATGAAATCATGTTCAGATGTAAATAGAGTGCAAACAGAATTTTGACATAATATGTACCAGTATGTCACTATAGAGCTTCTTCATTTCATCACATTTTTTTGTCAGCAGGGAAAGGTCCCCTTCATATTTCTGAATTAAATCCTGTAATAAAAAAGCTTCTTAATTCAAAGTTAAAGTAGGTATTAAACAACAGTGAAAACAAGAAAATAAGTCAAAATTTCCAAGCTGCACTAATTTCACATTTTACAAAACAGAAGCACAGATCAAGCACACACATTTCCTTGCTAGAATAAAACCAGCAAATACCAAAAGGAAGATAAAAGAATTAAGATTAAAGAACTTTCTTACAGTATCATCCAATAAAACTACCTAAATCTACCAAAAATGTACAAAGCTACAATCAAGATAAAGTCTTAATTTCCATGGCTATAAACATGTCCATATTTTGCATAATCTTGGCCAAATCCCCTTGGCATAATCCCCTTGCATGTTCTCAGTTGCTAATTCTTAAGAGTCAGGAACAAGGCGACAGAAGCTTTAAAATAATATATATTAATTATGATTAATTTGCAAAATATTTGTTTTAAAAAMTTAATTTTTATTGAAGAACTATACTGCTGAGCTGCTCCCGAGTGAAAGGGTCTACATCACCCAATGAAGATATTCACACAAAGATATTCAGGAAAACAGAGGTGAACATGCAGAGGCGAATGCAGTCACTTGAAGCAGATCTGTCCAAAATCACTGATGAGAGCACAGTCCTGTCTTTGGCTCTTGCTAATTTCTGACAAAACTGGCTTTCCAACAGCACGTTTAGCTATTTTTTTTTTCCTTTGTGTCCATCTGGCTCTGTCATTAGTGGGCAGAATCATCTTAGGTTAACCTATACTCATAATTTAAGCATGTTCTTTGATCTTTTTTTTTGTGTGTGTTATTTATCCTACAGTCAGGGAATAAAGGTTATTAAAATTATTTGCTCTTAAATTGCTGTTGTTCCAAAATGCTTATTGTTCCTCATCCATTGCAAAAGGAAGCAAAAGGAGGAGATACAGAAACTCTGCCAAGTCCTTCTCATACTGCATCAAGTGGTATAAGACACTGTCAGAGGCTCCTTTCCWTCTGTGATGATCCTGAATCCTTTGTCAGGACGGGATTCAGTACAAACCAAGTAGATTACTCATCTTTTATCTCCAGTCTACATATGGCTTGAGAACATTACCTTTAGTTCCTTGCAGAACTGTGATTCCTCGGGTGTTGCCTTGACCGTCTTGGGTTTGATCAGCCGCCTGCACTGAGTAATATTTTCCAATTCTTTTTTTAAAACTAACAACAAAAGAGAAAAAGTTATAAATTTAACCAGCATGCAGTCGTGTGAAGGACTGCAGATGCCTAATGGAAAAATGAGAGGAATATGGGGTTTTAGTATGTTCACCTAGCAATGTTAATTTGCCTTTTTGAAATATGTAGTAATTATGGTGCAAGGACTTCCCACATTAAATGYTGAGACTGTCACTTTGATATGTTATCAAATGCTGAAATGGGACATATTGGCCCATAGTCACAGTCAATAACCATGCCACATTTTCAAAAGACAGATTTTTATAAACTTTTAACACAATGTAACACTTAATTTACTTATACCTTTTCTGTGAGCTCACAAAGGGTTCAGTCTAAAATCCATTGATTTCATATGGTACAGCTCAATGGCAAGTTCTAAATGTCTCTCAAGGTCCACCTTACATTTGAACAATTTTATTCTAATTCTCTCCTATTGACAACACTAGTGCTGTATTACTTTTCAGAGGTGGGTATCAGTTTGGTTCAAAGAAGTTCTTGAACTTTGCTAAAACTGTACTAAGTTTTCTTCTGCTATATTTTCTGCACCTGATGACTCTGTTCCAGGACTAACTTTGCCAGTAATTTTGTATCACTTAATGTCTTCAGGAAAAATTTTATTTTTCATGGGCAGTATATTTTTGATATTTCTATACCACCTGGAAGCACTTTAATATTTGTTTTCAAAAATTCCTCACAGTAACGTGGCAGGTTAAATATCACCATAGCAACACTTTACCTCAATATTTTGCACCTTTACCTCTCTTTACAAACTGCAGAAGTGCAATGAAAACCTGTTCCAAATGACTGCATAACATATGACAATCTCTCACTGAATTTAGAAACCATATTTACATACCATCAACTTCAGCACTAAGTCCTTTCATGGAGGCTGAAAAGGAATAGAGAGGGAAGATGATGATAATAAATATCATTCACACAATGTGAATCATGGGAGCTTCCATAAATGGGTTGAGGGACTTTATTTTTCGTTTGTTGATATTTTCCCTCCATCATCTTACCGTCAGAAACAACTTCAAATTCCRTCAACTCTTGAGGAAATTTAGCCAAATCGGGCTCATGTAAGAAGATCTGCTCCACAAGGGCATGAAGCAAGGTGAATGTCCTCTCCTTACCCCGCAACAGAGACAACTACAAATAGAATATAKCAGTAATTGACAGACTGAGCTATTATACTGTTAATAAAAAAAAAGAAAGAAGGAAAGAAAGAAAAACAAAAGCAGGAATGCTGAGAGCTCCCAGGTAAATTTGACAAGAATAAAAAAACACATTAGAATTAAACTTCTCAATTTGCCATTTTGCAGACATTCTTGATTAAGATCACCTTTACACCTTCATATCTGTTCACTTTTCTTTCTCTTTTGTGTCTTCTTATTCACAGGGATCTTTTTTTTTTATCTTAAGGTATCCTAGTTGATTGCAACTGATTCTGAATCTCCAAACACAGTCACGTACCCCTTTCTACTTAAAGCACTATGCTGTACTCATATAGATAGTAAGGTTCCTTAATTGAATCTGGGAAGATGCTCTGTGGCGGAAAATGATTTTGTAGACATTTTTCATTATGATAGATGTGATACCAAAGCCATTTTAAAAAAATACAAGCTGTGTCTTGAATTGTCACTAGTATTATAAATCACTCACATATTAAAGTCTCCAGATGGAAAAGATATCTTAAAAATAACCCAAACCAAAAACTTCTCTCTCCTATTTACCGATCAAGCATAGTTTTATAGCAATCGTAGAGGTTCGAGACAGCTTAGAAAGTTTGTATGCCTTTCTTATTTTACTAGCATAAAAAGATCATGTTCTGTCATTGTTGTGTAAAGGAGGGGAAAAGAATCTCTGTGCTCAGTGGCACGTATTCTAGTGGCAACTAACATAAAATTCAGCCCGAGTCATGCAAGGGGTGGGTCAGMATAGACACAAGAAACAAACTAAGAGCTAAAAGATGGGTTTTGAAGGGCAGATCTCTGCCAGGAAAGAGGAAAGCTCAGGACAAGCAGTCCCCTTCTGTGCTCCCCCACCCACTAGAGAACTACTCGAGTTTGTGGGACTACTGCAAACAGCCAGCAGATTTTATCAGTTCTACACATACATAATCCTGCTGCTTTTTGACATCAGTTCATATCTCTTAAAGTACACTGAGAAAAATGGGGAAGAGAACAGCATATTTATCTTTAAAGTAAATAGTGGGTGTCCTGATTCCTAGAGGTATTTTTAGGGCTACAAGACACATGGTTTGGACCTCCCAACCCCATGATTCCAGTCACCTGTCCCACAATTCACCAAGGCTCTGACATTGGCTCTAGAAGTTTCACGTAGATTTTGCTGGTTAAAACCACTGCAGAAAAACCTAACTCTCTTTAAATTTCTTCATTTATTTATATTCTAACAGTTAAATTTTACCTTAAAAAAACCCCACATAGTTCCACTTGTTATAAAATACCTCTACACTGAAGTAAAGAGCTAAAGTGCTAAGAAGGAAACACATCCATGACAGAGAAGCTCAGCCCTCGCAGGAGAAAGGCCATGGTCACAACTTCTGTCCCAGGAAACGAGACGAGGTCCATACAAMCATGTTCTTCAAAGTCTAAAACTTCACTTTACCCAAACTCGAGGTTAGTCAGTGGCCCACAGCTCACATCTTTTCTAGCTGTGGAATATTAATATTAGAGCAAACAGCATTTTTATGTTTTGCCTTGTTAGAAAAATAATATATACAACACCACAGTGCCCTCACATAGCCAGCGTTGCTAAATGGGGAAATGCATCTTTTTATGGTATACATTAAAGAACACATTGTTAAACTGGACTTTGTTTCTAGTGTAAGCAAGAGCAGATGTCAGAATGTTAGCTATTCATTAAAAATGATTGTTTTTCTCCACATTCAGGACAAAATTTAATGTTAATGGCCAATATACAATATAATATGATGATTTTAATGACAAGCAAAATGTTTACTCACTTTCATCAAGGACGACAGTCGAAATCCTCTAGCCTTCTCTTTTCCTGCCTTTTCATTTAAAAGATTCCCAATGACTAAAATGTACTCCAAGACAGCGATAAATTTCTGGCTGGACTGCAGCTGCTTACTTGCTTGGATTTTCTGTTTTATTAACTGAAACACATACATATTCCTTCGGTTTCGGTTAAAAATACGAGGAAAGCATTGGCATCTTTACCTTCCCTTTGCCAGGGCTTCATTGTTCTTAGCTAGGATAAATAAGTCACAGGACAGCTGATACCTTTCTGTTCAACTTCCTTTGGAGAACAGGCCAGAGGGGTTCAGGGAAGACCCTGGTGGTCAAAATTCTGCCACCAAGATAAAGCTAGCGTTGGCATGGCCTCCCTGCCTCAGTTGGAGGTCACGTCCTTTCTGGCTTCCAAATCAGCCTTGCCAAAAGAACTTCAACCTCAGCTYTTATAAATGCTCCTGAATAAAAAATATTTTGCTGTTTGAATGCACCAGATTGCACCAAATGTCAGGCACCAAGGGAAGAGGATAGCCTGAAGCTCAGTGAAAGGTTCTCCATCCTTCCCCTCTCTCCCATCTGTTTATACCAAATAGAAGACTGCTGTCTTATCAAAATTCTTGGTACAGTTTCCCCACAAGGAAGAATAATAATTTTCTGTAATCAAACATCAATTTTCTTTCCTGAGGGAAGCCGCCTCCCTTCTAGGTCTACAGATACAAGAGGTATTTTTGTTTTAAATGAGGAAATGTACATTTTTTTTACTGCCAGACCTATCTTGATCAACCAGCAACATAAAAAAAATATAAAAACAAGGAGAGGAAAAAACTCCAGAGCTTTGAAAGTCCATGTTAAAACGTTCATAGCACAGAGGGCCAAATATTGAAAGCTAATAGTGAAATTGTCCAATAAATTTTAGGTGTCTACACATTATATAGATATGCAAGGAAGTGCTTAGAGAACTAATCAGCTGTTCAGTGAGCAATAAATATCCCTCAAAGCAATCACTATACTATAGCTTCCAAATTTTCAAATATTTGGTTTCAGTAGAGGATAGCAAAGGTGTCACATTATCAGAGGTGAGGTCAGAAATCTGTGCATCTCCCCAGTGTTCTCCATCTGTTGCTCTTCTGAGCGTTGTTCTCTGTTACTCTGGTTTTAGTCACAGCCAAACAAAAGGCAACAACACTGACTTTCAGCAACTTTCCAAACGTGCTTTCATTCGCGTGCAGAAAGAAAGCCAAATCTTTGACTGAAACAGGACGTTACTTACAGGCTCCAAATCTCTTATGCTCACAGGGAGTTCACGGATGGTGAGCAGGAGATCCAACCTCTGGCCTAAATGTGAGATTTTACACATCTGCAAAAACAGACAGAAAAGGAATTCAAACCCATGTTTCTACTTTCAATTCAATTCAATTATAGCATAGTTTTCCTAGTTTTTCTGCTCTTTTATTAATCTTATTCCAAGCCTTAAAACAATAGATCTTCAATAGCACATATAGAAATCACATCAGATACATGCTTGTTTTCCATACATACATTCAAGAATTCACTGCACATAGAGACAGATGTTACTTAATAAAACAAAAAAAAAAAAAAAAAAAAAGAAAAGCTTTTCACAAGAAATGTGTCCTATAATAGTTAAATGCACACAATTTTTCACTTGAGGCTTTTGGAAATTTAGCTCAGAATAAATCCAATCCTATTTTCAAAGAAGGGGAAGAAGTGCTACTTGAAGCTGCAAAGTGGTAAAAATTCTCTATAATTTCTATGTATTCCATCAGATAAAACTCTAGTTCTGACTGTGACTGGAAACTTAAGTTCCAAACCGTCTCTCTTATAGCAGTGTTACCTAGAAGACAGTGCCCTAGAAATTGCATGGTGTCTTTTAATGGCTGCTGTGCTTTCTTACCTCTAACATAAACTGATCAACTATATGCAGCTCTGAAGGGGGCCCTCTGAAGGACTGGTACCTTTCTACATCCTTTGGTGTTGGCATATACCTGTAAAAGAGAAAATGAAAATTATATGTCCTCTTTCTTGAACTTTTCACACATTTCACTATTTCACACACCAAGCAGTTCAGATTAATTTCAGTGGGAGCACCTGGCACTGTTCTCCCTCAGACGGASCATTGAGCAGTGGCTGCTCTCATCAAGGGGGATGACCATTTATACTAGGCTATCCTGAGGCTGCAGGACTCAAGACCTCCCCTCACTTATGCCAGTTCAACCTAYTTATTTCACAGAGACTGCCAGGTGTCCCTTGATAGACAGTCAAGTAAGCTCTCTACAAGCCATCTCAGCAGTACCATGTTACATGTACTACTACTGCTACACATTACTCAGCTCTTTTTCCTATTCTTATCACCTTCTAAGTGCAAACATAACAAAAGTTAATGTTGATGGAGAGATTAGGATTTCAAAGCCAGGATTAATTTCATGTCTACTACAAGTGCATGTCCATAGCAAAATACGTAACTTGCTCTCTTCACCAGCATCATCTTTTTCCAGACATCGTTTAACCAAACTCTATTTTTTTTTCTCATTTTGAAGCAAAAAGCAGTTGCACATTAAATTTTCACAYGAATGTATTTAATAAAAAGGTGCAGATGTCACTTGTCTTGAATGGAGAGATAGCTGCATAAAAGGTGCTAATCTAGGACATGCTCTCTTCCTAGGCCATAAACTATTCAAAGAAATACAATCTATTTCCTACAAATTTTATATGCCAATAGTTTGCTTACACACTTGAAATCTATTTCCCTGAATATACTAATTCATTTTTTTAAATAAGATACAATAAATTGCATTCTGCTTGAGGCCCAAATTTCTGCCACTATATAATACTGCTATCTTTAATATCTTTCCCCTTTCCAAAACAATTTGTTTTCCTCTTTATAAATGAATACTTAAATAGGGAACAGAATTTCTTACATTTCTTTCATTTGATAGAAGATAAAGCTGTGAGGTGTTCCTATTAAGTTACAACTGTTCACTACCACGAATGATTCTTCTATTAACTCTGCTCCTTGTAACCTGTTCAAAATCATGTCAGGTTTGCTGTCATTCCCTAAGCAATACAGGGAAGAGCAACATTTTGGGGAACACTGTATAATGTTAGATCTAAGGATTGAGATTCACAGTCAGGAGAGATTCAAAGGCACAGTAGCATCTTTCCTGAATTTCCCATTATTTGCAGAAAATTATGCTTTTTGCAAAAAAAAAATAAACATAAATAAACAATTGAACCCCAAAGATTACCTTCTTAGTGCTGTAATCTGCTCATCTGTAAGTCCACCACTCTCTTCATGTATAATGTATAATTTTTCTTTCAGCTGGCTTGGTTTTATTCTGAAACTTTTAAGAAAAATGTCTGGGGGAAAATGATTGTTAGATTACTTGGAGGAAAAAGCTCAAGGGAAGGAAAAACACCAAAACATTTCATATTTGCCTCCCAGATAAAATTTGTTTTTCACTTAGTTGCTGCTAATGTTAAGGTGAAAATTCAGTCTTTCTTTTAAATATACATGCAGTAGTCAAGCAAAAATATTTTCTGACAAAATATAGTCAATGCTCATGATAGAACGATCAAGATGCTGTTACAGGAAGATATTCCAGTATATAGTATTATATATTTCTCTGCATTCAAAGTACATTCTGATTTTTTTCCTGAATATAAATGTCATGTATTCGTATATTACAATACTGAAGGTTAAAGGAATTAGAATATTCTATTTGTTTTGATTTTGTTTGKTTTTTTTTATTGCATTTCCATTGTTCAAATAAAGTAGCTAGAGTTCTGGCAAAAAAAATTAATCACAAATGAAGGCAATCTGGGAGAAAAAATGCTCTTTCTTCCACACTGCCCAAAGAGTATGTTTTAATATTGTCTGTGGCAGATCTCATTGACAGATACTCCTTCTTGTCATTTTAAAATATGACAAACAATTCTTGCAATGTTTTAAGACTTTTTGCAGGCACAGATTTGGCTCATATTGCCCAGCATGAATGAGAAATAGAAGTAAGGTCTCTGTTCCCTAAGCAGACAAAGATCCATTAGGAAGGCTGCTGCTCAAAAAAAAAAAAAGCCACTTTGTCATGCCTGTTATTCCTCAACTTCTCTGTCATCATTACCAAAAGACAAAGGAGTGAAAAAGAAAACACGAGGAAGTGAATACAAGGGATCAACAGAGAAAGCTGAGAGAGAGAGATAAAATATTATCATGCCAATAGTGTTGTCCTGSCGTCTGCACCAGCAGAACTCTTCTGAGTAGCATTCAAGGATTGGGTATATTGGTATGATTTACCCTTTCTTTCTCCAATTCTAAAACAGTTCAGAGTTTTTCAGGTAATAGAAACTCACTGTGCTCTAAATCATATAATAATGACTCTCGGGAGATTGTTGGCCAATGGAGTGTGTTCCATTTATTCCTCCCCTTAGAGACTTTCTACCCCTTTAATTCTGTTATAAGATCCAGCTTTAGTGCTAAGCCTGGTGGAATCATTTTCCCTACTTACAGCCCCCTACATGTTTTAAATGATGTATTTCTTGAGGTAGGAAGATGTCTATAGATTATAACAGAGCTAATAATTCAAAATAAAATGTTAATTTTAAAATTTATCTGCTTCACTTTCACAAAGAGGCCACAAAGCACTTGAGATTTTCTTGATCATTTTCTGCATTTGAAATTAACCATTGAATAATTCCTGATCTTCAAACTTTATAACAGTAATCAACTACAAATTTTTAACAAATGAAATTCAAAATGTTCTCGGTTAAACAAAGGCCATGGAGAGTTGCTTCAGTTCTTTAGCTTGGTTATACTTGTTCTGAGAACTGGATTGCTGATGAAAAATACTTGTGTTATAGATCCCGATTTAGTTTTTCAATCTCCCTTATAAACTCATAATTCACTATATCTGTTGAATTCAATTTCCAAAATACTCATGAAAATCTGGACAATTACAGGGACATGTCCTTAATTCAAATGAAAGTTTGCTGTTCTTCTGTAGTAGTCACCCATACTCTGAAACAGGTGAGTTTAGGTCTCCTTTTTAAGCTTTTCTTCCTGCCTCCCTTCCTCCATTCATGCATTTAAAAAAAAAATCAGCAATTTCTTCTTCAAAAGTAAAATATATTTACTCCGTACTCAGTTACTAATAGTTTCTTGATTTTTTTTCTCAGCAATACCATGATGTTGAACATAAAGTATTCTAGGCAAAACAAGGATTTTATATTCAGGAAACTTTAACTTACAGGCATTTTGTTTCTTCGTTTTTTAATACATTAAATTAAGAACTGTGGTTTGCAGCACTTGCAGGAAGATTAATCAAAATTCTCAAGATGAAATTATCTTTTGATCTAAGTAATGTCCATTATAAGTACAAGTCAAAACTTTCATTGACGGGACATGAAGAATAGGATTAAGAAATAGATGTAGAAAGTCTCAATGAGAAAAGTTGTAAGTGAAAAAGGATCAAAAGGGAGAATGGTACAATTTGCAAGCCAAAAAAAAAAAAAAAGAAATTTCCTAAAAGAATCTGTAATAATGTAGCAGATAAAAGTACTAGTACAGGATTCTTTTCATCTACAACGGCACTTTTGTATCAATCACTTCCTTTTAACCCCTCAAACTCTTCGTCAATGGATGCAATAATTCCAGCAAGTTATTTCCATTTACAGTTACCAATTAAAACTTTACAAGATCTCCAAAGTGTATTCTTTCTTATTAATATTCATAAAGATGAAATTATTACTTCAAAACTTAAAAAATGTAACCATTGCAAATTCTTTACATGGGTAATTCTTAAAACAGTGTTAAGTTACAGATTTTTCTTGGCAAGACATCTCTGATTGTAAGAGAAAGCAGAGCAGCCTTTGAAGAACAATTACTTTTCCTCCTTTAATATCTATTGCTTCTCATTAGGGAAATTGAAGGACTTTTTCATCAATTTAGTAGTGAGATTAGGACTATATGTTGAACTGCTTTGTTAGCTGTGAAAGAMTACTGTAGGTTAGCCCTTCAGCGGGATCATATCTGCTATGAGGATCTGAGAAAGAAGGATCTGGTTTGTGATCATTCAAGACAGAAATTCACAATCTCAGCTGTTAGAGCATGTCTAGAAATAGGCCAGCAGAGCTCCTGGAATCTGCTTCTAAGTGTCTCGAAGGCTTTTTATTCCAAGTTATCTCCACCTATATGAATATCCTTAAACTCAGTGTAGGAGATGAACCAAACAGAGCRTTTGAAGTGCTGGTTCCCGGAAAAGTTTTCTTTTACTTATTTTATCTAGCCAATCTCAAAGGCTCAAAAGCCTTCAAAGTAGAGTCTTAACATCAGTTTCAGAGGCTTCATGTAAGAGTTTACATCAGCATCTTTGTTCGATAACATAATCATACGTTTTGTACAAAGAGAAATGAACTTTGCAGTGTAACAGGCTTACTTGAAGCCGTGTCAATGGTCTACAAAGAGCCGAGATTGTTTTATCATTGTTAAGGACAATATTTAAAGTAACTGAGTTATGGGATTTGGGTTTTTTTGGTTGTTTTTTTTTTTTTTTTATAAACATGTCAATAGGTATTGAAATTACAAGATCTATTAGACATGAGCTTGCTTTCTTTGCAAAGATATGGCAGAACTTGCAGACTCAAAATGTGTGCAGTGCACATATCCCCATCTTTCAGGTAGGAGCACACAGTTATATTATTAATAACTTACTGAAGTTGTGTGCAATTTTTTGATCCAATATGATGTGCTGATTCACTGAATGTTCATTGCTGGAAAATACTGCCATGTCCTGGATCTGGAACTGATCACAGAGTCTGGATTCATCTATTTTTTTCTTGTGTGAATCACATGCTCCCCAGATGGATTTTTGAATCTAAAAATAAAGGCACAACAGGGTAAACAAGAGTCCAAAAGGACAGAGTCATTTTTTTTTCATCCTAACACATAGGAAAGCCTCCATTTTTTGTGACATAATTGTACTTTTATGATACCTGCATATTTAAGTTAGAATTTTCTTTTAACACCTACCATGAGTTTCATCCTCACCTTATCCAAAGGAACAACATCCCAGTGAAAGGCTTTGGTTCTCTTTGTCAATGGAGAGAGACTGCAGGGCTGTGGGAAAGCAGGGGCTGGTGGCACCTCTGCCTTGCTTATGGGAAGAGGAGGAGATGGTGATGCTGGCACTGCTTCCTCTTCCGCAGGCTTTACCTGGAGGGCAGAAGACCTTTTCGGACTAGCTGCTGCAGAGCTCACACCGGTGTGGAAGGCATCTGAAGTCTGTTCATTCACAGATACAGTAACCTCCTCATAATCAGCCTCAGAGGAGATGCATTCCGGAGACCCTTCCCGAGGCAGTGAATCACCCTTCCACAGCTGACTGTACTTTTCTATAAGAGACACCCATTCATTCTGGAGCTTGCTAATGTCCTCTGTCCTGATGTTCTGGACAGTGAAGGGTATCCGAAATCTGAAATTTAAAAATGTCGTATGTAAACACAAGGAAGTGTAAATAACATGCTAATACAGCCACCATATGTCTTATTTAAGCAGAATGATGTTCCAAAGCTTTGGTTGTCAAAAATTGCCTCATGCTGCCGACTCTGACCTTTTCAGACAAGAGTTAATTGTTTAGGTGTCTAAGGTCAGAGAGCTGAAGTTTTGCCACATACTGACTTCATGGTGCAGTTACCTCATAATTCCTCCTCTCCACCTTGTGAGAAGGTGAACACAGTCTCCCTGTGCTTAGTATCCAGACTAGTCCGAAACAGCTGCTCACACATCTGCCTTATCAAGTGGATGATGCATCTTTGCACTGGCTCCCAGTGTGATCACAACACAGTCTCTGTGGGCAGTATTTCAATGTCTCTTCTCAATTCARTATTGTGGCACTTCTGATTCTACCTTAAAATACTCAGCAGGCTGTAACGCTGCCATAGGAAGGGTTGTCTATATAATTTTGATGGCCTAATTTCTCCATTGCTGACATTGAGATACTTCTTTTCTTGACCTGGTTTTCAGCTGTTCTGCTTTAACAAGTTATTAATTACCAACTATACTTACAAATAATTATGTTCTTTGGTCTGGATTGAAAAGGTACCACATCCATTCTCCTTGCTGACACTCACGTTACCACCTGACAAATTAATTGTATTTGTTACAAGATCTGCATTCTTCTTCTCTCCTCCCAGACCTATGCAATATAAACTCAATTCTCCTTCACGTAGTTGCACCAAGTACCTGAAGGACAAGGAATGGAGATACAGTTCACTCTTGACCAGACTTCTGCTTTTTTCTATTAAAAAAACCTTACCGAAGTTTTCTTGCCTTTGTTAAAGCACATAGTTTCTAATGTCAGTAAGCCTCCACATTCCCATAACATTTCCTAATGTTATTCCCTAAAGTAACATTTCAAAACTATCAATCTAAAGCATAAAGCCTTTGAGATAAGGACTTAGTSTCATCTGACACTGTAATATAAAGTGTACACTTCCAACCTGTCATTCCTGTAATCTAATGAAAGCACTAAGGTTAAGAATAGGATCTGATTATCGACAGAAAATTACAGATATCCTGTAAATACTTATCTACACCCTGTCTTTTCCACTATTTATAACCCTCATTTGCTTGTTATGGATGGTCTTTTCAACTGTGAACCTTTAAAGGAATTTTCTATGTGATTCTGTAGCGCATAATAGCAAAAGGCTTGAGAGTTTCTGGGTTTTCCAGCTTTTGCTGACACCAAGGTACAAACAAGTCATCGTAATATAACTTGGGGCACATTCTTGTTGTCCAATAACTCTCCCTCTTGGAAATGCTTCCACACAGACATCTTGAATGCCCCCCATGCCCTTTTGTTCCCAAGAGCCACCTGGTAGAAGGTGTCACAGTTTTCTGAGGGTTTTAATCAGAAATCGCTTGGCTCATACTGCCCAAAAGTGTGTGTATTACTCTTTAGAAAATAAACCATGCTGAGCACAAGTTAGCTGACCATGTGTAGTTTCTACTAGAGCAGAATCTTACGCCTGAGTCTCACCTCTGATATTCTGCTCCTTATAACCCACATAAATTCTCAATATTCAGCAACAATATTGGGGGCAAACTGTATGTGGCTTGTATTCTTATTTAAGCATTTGCATTCTCATTTCTTTTGACGGTTACTGCATTTCTTTATCATTCTGACAGTTCTATCAGACCTTTCTTTCCCTCCTCTTTCTCTTCAAGGTGGGGCTACTTGATTGAGGTGTTACATGAGGAATTTAAATAAGCTCAGCTGCACCAGGAGAATTAAGCATAAAATATAAATTGCAACTATTCCCACATAAACAGTCAAAGTGATAAGAATTGTTTAATGGAGCTGGCAGTTATATTGATCTCCTCTTTCTTTAAAGCAGTGGCTTACAGTTTAATCGCATCTTCAAATGTTTCCACCATTATTTACTTTGCAAAAAAAAGAAGGGATTAATATGAAGTGGAAAGCAACCAGGGTTTTACTTCACAAGATAAATAAAAATCAATTTTTGTTTGTTAAAAAACTTGTTAGATGTTGCAAGGTAACAAATCCTGGGACACACTTGAGGGTTGTGTTTACAAGACATACAGCAGTAGCTTTTTAAGAACAATTAAAATCATTTTCTGTGAACTGTGAAGTCTTTTGAGATAATTACCCTGTGCAGATAATTGCAATGTTAATTTTTTTCATTAGCTTTTGCTAGGGAGATTTTCTGTCTCACTTCTTTGACAGCACAAGCAATGCCTCGCCATGATCAAAACAGGAGTGTTTTAGAAGCGCTCCCAAGGGAAGAACGGGCTGTTTATAGGATGGGTAGCAAACTATGTAAAACTATTGCAGCCAGATCACTAGTTTAGTAATAGACTAAGATGGAGCAAAGTCATTCTTATTTGTTTCAGTTTAGTGGCTGCAAGGAGTGGTGTTCACAGTCTATTTCCTACTGAACACTGACTTTTTTCTTCCAAAACCACCAACTGTTGGACCACCCTTATTGGTCATCTCCACAGAACAGAAAGTCCAGAATATGAGAGTAATGAATTATGCATTGCAGGACAGTCACTTGGGCAGTTCGAGTCAAGGAATTACAGCACTCCTACACGTTTGGTTTGCTGGTATTTTTTAGCTTTTCATTTGTCTGAAAGTGGAGTATTAAGAGTAAAAATTTAAAAGAGGAAAAAAAAAAGAGTAAGAAACAAAGAAGCCTCATCATTAAAATCTCTCTGAAGAGCATTATGATTATATATTTGTATTGGGAAAGCATATGGAGCCTCTAGTACATTCCAGAAGCTCATTAAAGTGAATACTGCTATCAGGCTAACAACTAACATCCATGTTTCCATCTCATACATTTATCTAGGCATTTAAGTTTTAACTAAAAAATAATTATCAAAAAATTGAGCCCCAATTTAAAGTATTCATCATAAATTTTAATAAAACCCACAGCCCAGAGATCCACAAAGATAAAGTTCGTACTTCACCCAATCAACAGATGTAAAACTGTTTTGCTGCAAATCCAGCAATCCTTCGTGAATCACATCATATTCTGGTGGTCTTCCAGTACTGGACTCTGCTGGTCTCTTGTATGAATTACTCTGTATAACTCTGCTCAGAAGGTACATTATCTATGCAAGAAGTGACAATAGASACCATATTTTGCACAGTAATTCCCCCGAATCAGACATTAAAAGGTAGAATTTTCTTTAGGGATAAAAACTATAGACAACGTTATAAGAARCATCCAAACATGTGAAATAAAGCAAATAATGCCATTCTATGACGCTAAGCTACCTAATTGCAATGTATTATACTCTAAGTTCAACTAGTAATTAATTGATTTATCTTGATATTTTAAATGAAGTCAGTTTAAAAAAAAATGCTTACAAATAAAAACAATGGATTAAGTCAGGTGTGAATCCAAACCATTATAAAGGGCCATGTTCGAGTATTTTACAGACAAAAATATCTTTATGAGTACTACTGCCAAATGTAATCTATTTTAAAAAGTAATCTAATCAATCACAAGATGCTGGTAACTTGGGAAAAAAAAGTTTCTCTACAAAGTGTAAACTGAAAAGTTTCATTGGGGATGACTACCTGCAAAAAACCTTTTACCCRTGGGCTACATTGAAACTTTGGAAACAAACTCTTCCATCCTTTCCAAAGAATTACATCTCAACCTAAATTGTGCCGCTTGCTCAGTACTTCTSTAATGGGACAAAAACAATTCCAAGCATTTGGCATGCCTGAACACCTATATTTACACTCAAGTGGAAAGCTGGCATTTATATCATGAATTTACACTTGAATTTCTCAAATTTCAGTGTAAAGTAATTGCATTAGTTGGAGTATTTGACTGAATGTGGAATCTAAAGCAACTCCCCAAAAGCAAGCAGTATCTTGCAACATGTAGCTGCACAAATATCTAGTAACTTTATATATGCTGTCTTCTTCTGATAATTTTATAATTTCAGTATATTTTGATGGTAATAGATGAATTCCTAGTTATTTTTCACACTATCATGATCTCTTCATTCATTTTTCTTAAATACATCTATTTTTATAAATAGATATCTCACACAGAGARGAAATAGCTATTAGGAAAACTTTGGCTTGCCTTTCTAAATGTAGTCTCAGAACAACTATATTCAAGGTATAGGTGAAGAAATGCATCCATTTCTTCTATATCAATCCCTAGATGATCACACATCTTCAATCACACACTGAAAATTACTGAAGTCCTAACTTTACCCTGAGCTCACATTCCTTTTATTCTATGAACAAACACTTATGGAATAGAGATACACACACTTCAGTGTTTGCACAATGCACAGTATAACTRTGCATGCTGTGCAATGCTCGTTTATGGTCGGGGCCTACTGACTATTATTAAAATATTATTTGTCATCTATAGTCTACAACAGTGTAAAATCTTACCTTCCTTTTATCATCAAGAGACATTGCTTCCAACTCATAATCTTGGCGCCCATGAAATACGATGCTGAAGCGCCTCCTTTCAGCATCTTCACAGGCTTTGACTTGTGAGAAGGGAAAATGTTTCTTAATAATTCCTTTTTCAATGTTAAAAATGTTCTTTGTGTTGAAATCAATCTGGAATAAAAAAATTCATCATTACCTGATTCCATCTTTTCTCTTCATTAATATGGAGACAGCATCTCCAATAACAAAAAATGCAAAGATATTTAGATAAAGTACCAACACAGAACATGTATCAACTGTGCCAATAAAAAATGATATTCCATCATCAAGATACTGTACTATATTTGTTTTAGTTACAAAACAAATATATATTCATTGTTATTGCTTTTCTATCTCTTTTGATAAATACACATCAATTTATCACTCTGAAGTATTATTATTTTGAAATTCCTTTCATCTTATGCAACTCGGTGTAAATACTTCCCATTCAGCAGCAGTGGCAGCACAAACTATTAGCATGACCATCTCGGTGGAGATTCAATTACTATTGGATTCAACCTATGTCCCAGCACTAAAATGAAGCCGGTTGCTCTTACCCAGAAACTTCTCTGTCAGCAGARAAGAGATTCTATTGGGAGCTACTTTCTCACATAAACATTATTGTGTTTTGCTTTAGTTATTACTGACACACAGATTTCTTTTTGTGTATATATAT
The DNA here is from genome assembly GCF_003342845.1 of Nothoprocta perdicaria. Taxonomy (NCBI): domain Eukaryota; kingdom Metazoa; phylum Chordata; class Aves; order Tinamiformes; family Tinamidae; genus Nothoprocta; species Nothoprocta perdicaria. The sequence goes on from NW_020455532.1 coordinate 7,365,637, forward strand.
TATACATATGTACACTTGTGTGTATACATATGCTTATATGTATACGTACACACATATATACACACACACACCCCTATATGTGYAGAGGGTCTCAGCAGAGGAAGTGTCACTTACTACTCCCAGAAGACTTTTGGTCTAAGAGGTAGAGTTCTGGTTCAGTATCTTGTGCTGCTCTGGTAGATTTTAATTATGGTCATATACTGAACCATAGTTATATGGTTATTAAATTGGTTTCATCACTTACTGAGTGCAATGTATTTCTTCAAAAGTGAGAATTTTAAMATTACCTGCAAAATTCGTTTCTGCCACCGATAGTGTTTGTACTTATAGATACTGAAGTTAAATTGTGAGCCTGTTAGCAAGTCCTGTGAATCCTGAAAAACCAACAAACAAAACCAAAATCAGCAGCATTATCTTTTATCCATTAGATTCAATAGTGCTCTGAGGTTAAAGCTCCCTCTGTCAACCATGTTCAAGCAAAGCTGGAGACTTTGTAGAAGAGCTGTGAAGATGCACGGAAATGCCTTGTTTTTCTGATTTTTACAAGTCCAAACATCCACAACTTCTGCTAAGTTAATGAAGGGATAAAAGATTGGGATGGAAGGCAAAACAGCTGAAAACAGGACAGGGTTTGCAGAGAGAAACGAGCAGAGCCCTTGGGAACTGTACATTTCAAAACATATATGTAAAGCAATTTAAACAGAGCAGCAAAAGATCATATCTGACTTTAAAGAAAAATATTTACAAAATATTTACAAAGAAAAATATTTACAAATATTTACAAAAAGGCTGGTATTTGTTCACACTGTACAAGGACACACAATCTGTCATCTGGCCCCAGTGTCAGCTCTACGTGGGCTTTGAAAAAATACACAGTGAAGGGAAGGTCACGATAAAGCTATATTAAATTTGTTTTTGTTCTGATAATTAGTCATCGCAACGGCTTTAGTAGAGCAGAAGTACAGAAGGGACCTCTTCTAGCATGTTACTTTATAACAGTTAATCTATAAAAGAGTGTCTTGCTAATTAGGGGATTTCCTCTGCAACAAAGGCATATCCTTTCAATTTACATAGAGTGGTAGGGCCTCTTTGGTGCAATAAAATCAGAGGGAAGTTGAAATCTAGTTTATAGTTATTCTTCCATCTCTTCTGCTTTGTTTAACAGTACTGAGAGTTCTTAAAACCAGCAGTCATCTCCTAAAGATTGCTGTAATTTTTTGTCATTGTATATTTTTCCCTCCTGCACTAAGAGGAACTCTTAGTTCCTCTAAGAAMTAATCCTATAAGAGATTTGGAATTCAGAATTTTTTACTTTTGAGTTGAAACATGAAGTAGGACTCAAGATTGCTGGACACATCTGCAGATGACAGTCCAGAAATATTAAGCTGCAGTATCCAGAAAAGGTGACAATGCCACATAAATGAAAGTATTGACTAAATTTAAATCAATTGTTTCTTTTCCTGAAATAGAAGCTCAGAACAAAAATCAGTAAAAGTCATCCAGAACCAAAGGCAAAAAATGATAGCAGTGGTGGTTTTAGCTAATTAATTTTTTTCTCATTTAAACCCATCTTCTTGTTACTCTGAGAATATATGTATATATATTATGCTGTTGACTGTTGAATCTCCTGAATTTTTGCTGTTTTATTACCACCTTTTTTTTTTTTTTTTTTTTTTTTTTTTTTTAGTGATGATTAGACGACCAAGCTCATCCACTACTCTACAAATAGGATGTACAGAACGTGCTTTCAAATCATCACTATTATCAACTTCTACTTTTGTCTTGAAAGAATTTTCCTGCTTTCTATGTAATCAATTGGAAAGAGATTGGTGAATCACTTTCAATTTTCAATGAACAGAGAAAGGCTTTAACAGCAGAAAAAAAAAATGAAATATTTTTGTCTCATCCTTTGGTCTTGCTGGCCTGTGCTCAGCAAAGGTACATTGTTGTAGGGTCAAAAAAAAAGTTCTAAGCCACATTACACTGCACTCTTGGCTGATGTAGGGTGAAAGCCAACCAGAGACAATATTGGAATTTAGATCAAGGTGCACTAAACTTTGCATTTTGTGGCCAGTCCAGTGGAGACGCATACCAATCTGACATCTCAGAAGCCTTTATGATGACCCAAGGACAACACAACACTAGAAAATTGCTCAGATCTACTCTTTTTCTGAGATTCTCTAGTGAATAACCAAGTATTTTGCCCTGTATATTTTTATTGCTGCTATACTTTTATTCAGAGACTAGTGAATATGTGAATACATTTAATCTAGATTTAGCCTACTTTATCCAGGTAACAACATCACTGTAGTCTCACCACTTACATGGAAATATCACTTCCTTAGGATACAGAAAGCACAAATGTGACAGAAGAGTCCAGCCATCACTATTTGATCTGTTTGGTTATAAACTTGGGCATATATTTTTGCACATATTAAGACTATATTTGAAAGAAGCACATATATGCTCYTAACACAAAAATAGGCTCTCAAGAATACACTTTCCTGCTTGCATGTCTTGCAAAATAGATCAAAGTAGCAACCTTACCTTTTCAGCATATACCTCTTTCTGTGCCAAATGCAAAGCTCCTTCAATGCTCACTTCTTTATTTTTCACCATGTTCATAATTTTGAGGATTTTTTCTTGACTTAGCTGAAAAAAGCCGATCAAATATTTTACACATTTTTTTCTTTAACCTGATTATTGAGGATACACAGTACTTGTGACACTTACAGATGCAATATCCGCCAGAAAGTTACAATTTCATTCATATTTTATGTTCTATCGACAACCTGCCCAGCAAATACAATCTCTCTTTGAAAGAGAGTGAGAATCTACAAGATATCAAGTATACAGGGACTTTTACAATTGTAAAAGACAGGGTGGTAATGTCTAGAGGAAGAACTGCCAGGAGGAAATCTTTTTTAGTTAGAAAATCTGGTAAGAAGTGAAAATATCAATTTTGCATGCTCACCCGTGTCTTACCCATGGTGTAAAATACGACACACAAACACCATGAAAGCTAAATCAGGATCATTAGATATTTTCAGGGTGAGGACATTGCACCTGCTCTGCCAAGAGCATCAGCACTGCAGCCTTGCAGAGAAKCCGCTCCAGCAATAAGCACCTCCCCACCCAAGCGAGGACCACGGTCTCCAGGTCTTAGGGGCAACATATAAATAACCTCTCTTATGACATCGGTCAGAGACCATTAAATGCACAGGTTTTTCCAAGCCTCACTGCATTAAACATGCTTAAGCTTAAGGAATTTTCAACATATGGATCTGCTCTTGATCRACAAATGCACTGTATTTTTTCACAGACAACAAATAAATCTAAGAGTAAAAGAAGAAATATTTTGTTTTCAAAGCCTCGGGAGTTTCACTGCTAATATGAAGGTAACTTATGGCATAACTCCCAGCTGCAAATAGCAATGCAAACATTGAGGAAAGAGTAAAAGCAGTTTGGTAATTCATTTGTACTTGCTAAGCTGCATAAGGTTCCTACAGTGACCTCCACATCCTGGCTTTGAATTTTAAATGTCCATATATTTACACCACACACACTGTATACGATTAGATTTTAACAAGATATTTCCCCACTGAACAGTCCCTGTGTAAGCAAACAATATGGATATATCTGAATTGGAAAAATATAGTTTCCTTAAGGCTAAACTTTACCAGCTTTCAAACGCCAAGTCCTATTTATAGAGGACAATCATGGTAAGTTTGTTGGTATTTTCACAATAGTTAAACCCTTCTGCACAGTAAAGGGTTCAAAGATTTTGCACTAGGATTAAAATGGTAACATAAAACCTCCTGTCATAGCAGTCTGATTCATACAAAAAGAACTATTCATCTCCTTCACTTTAGTGCACAGGTAATATAATGTATTTGCTTAATTCTCCTTTGACTCTGCTTTGTTTGACAGCACAATATATTGTGCATATCTGTAGCTTCCTAAGAACAGCCAAAAAGCAAGGGTTGCAACTTGTAAAATACAAAGTTTGAAACCTTTTTCTAGGATATAGGTGACTCAGGCTGCCATCTCTGTTCCTAGCAGACTCTACATCCTGCATTGCTGAAGCCCTGAGCATATTAGGGCTTCAATGCAAATATTATAATAATAATGCAAATATTTGCATTTCCAACTAAATATTCCATCCTGGACCAAAAAACACTGCCATAGCATGCCTAACAAGACTGAGATTTTCTTGCAATTCACTCATGTCAAAAAATAGACTTCTGCATTATTGAGAATTTTCAAAATTTTTTTTGTTTTGCCTTTACCTACCATATGCAGAATAAATGCCTTATGGGCTCCACAAAAAAAAAAATCAATTATTTATTCTTTCCTTACTGTCACCAGTCTCCTTTATACCAGGATGGAGCTCTAAGACATGGAAAAAAAAAACAATGGATATCTTCTAATTTTCTTATAATATATCAAGCAAATCGTCACATAAGCTAAATGAATCTTTTCATATATTGCAAATTCAGGCAGGTTAGTTAGTAAGGCAGGTTAGACTGCTGACAGTTAATGCATTCCCCAGAGAAGACAGAAAAGACTGTGCTTGGTATAGGTTATTTTTAACAGCACCCTGTTGTTTCAATGTCTCTGATAACTCTCTTTCTCTCTGCACATCTGTAAGCAGGACARAAACATTTCAAAACATGAGAGAGGCAAAACAAAGGCACTTTTCAGCTTATGAGATCTGTCAAAATTATTTGTCAGAAGTCTGTCTGGCTTGCTTAGGTTTTTGACAGCTATACGTTAGCATGGTATTTTTACTTGCAAACAAGACTTGAGCAACAGATCCTGACCTTTATGGTTCTATATCTGTGGGGCTTTTCTCCCAGCCTATGGCAATTTTTGTAATGCTCATTTTTGTGTTTGTTTTGGTTGCATTTTTTCTCAAAAAGAAATGATTTTTGTCAAATTATCCACTGAAATGTCACTAAGTCACATTGTGTTATATTTTCTAATGGAAAGTGACTGGTGCAACCAAAYAGRACATTTTTATACAAAGTTGGATAACAAAACTGTTAAAAAAAAAAAGAAAAAAACTAAATATTTCCATTATGAAAGCACACACTAGGGAAAAACATGAGTTTCCATTAATAATGTATTCTCTTATCTGCCAGGTTAGAGAAAYTGTTTTGCACAGATTAAAATTTTGCTACCCACCCAAAACTCAGAATAAACACATTTCTGRTTTGAAAGAAAAATCAACCCTCACAATTGCAGGAAAAGTGTGGGGCTCCAGGAAATTTCCCTGCATCCATTATTCTGSAGGGTGAGATGTTTATATTTTTGGCGTGGACATGGTATAAAAGGTGATTGATGGAATGCTATGAGATTTGTGGCTTATTCTTGGACCGCAGCTGGGGCGCACCCCACACAAGCCCTTTTGGAACCTCCTGCCCTTCTCTGGTTCCCCAGCCCCAACTTATCGGGGGCCCCGAGAGCAGTGGGAGGCTTCACGTGTGGTCTCTACAACGGGATAAGTACAACCCTAATGACCAACCAAGCAAAAAGGGTTAAAGTCACTTTTCTGAGTCTCTTAGAACAGCCTGAACAAAGCAACAGAAGGTAGGTAGGACTCTGGAAAAAGGTTAACACCTCCTTTATCTGCTCACACTAACATTTATCCCACAACTCACATTGGTGCAGGTGCCACCARGATATTCCCTGAGGACTTCCAGGTACCCAACAGAGATACCAAGAGATACCATCCACATGCGGGAGCTTTTGCTCAGCTTATTCTTATTCTGTGGGCTATCATACCTGCATCATAAAAATATAGTAGTAATGTAAAATGAAAATAAAAAAGATTCCTTGCATGTGTGTGCATCCACCCTTGGAGATGCAGCAACAGAAATATGGCTGTCAGCCCTACATATGATCTTAATATTACAAATATTGGCACGATTCATGAGACCTCAGATGAAGATCATATCTAAAATGCACTGAGCTCTATCATTTCCTGTAGCAACAAAGCCAAGTCAAGCAGAAATCCTGCTCCTTGTGCAAAAGGGGAGGCATTTTCATTCTAAGCTAGTGAAGCCAGTCATTGCTAAGCATTTCTTACCCCGGTCCTCGCTGAGTATTAACAGCGTTAAACCTGCTACTCTGTTTGCCCAAGGAGCAAGAGATAAAACAAGCAGCTTCTGGCTGCTGTGGGACCCAGAGTATTTTCTTCACCCTTCACCCCACATGGAAGAATCTTCTTTTCAGTGCTGCATAGGGCCAATGCTCCGAAAGATGAAGGGCTCAGACCAAGGAAGGAAGATGCAAGCAGCAGCTCTGTCTGGCCTTTTAGACCTAACCTGGATTACTGAGCATAAATCTGACTGGATGCAAGTGTTGCCACACAATACGAGAAAGGCTGCTTTAACATATACGCCTGARTTTTTATATATCACAAAGGCTCATATTTTCATTTTCATATTTTCATTTTACAGCCCAGCTCTTAAAAAATGTCTCTTACTAATAGAAGATTCTGGATTCTATGCAACAAAGCAGGATAAAGTGACTTTGAGGTAAAGCCTTTGGGTATTTTGTCTTGACTCACRGCTTTCCAACTACAGTAGGCAATATTTTGTGCAAAGCAAATACAGTAGAAAGACTTAAAAATAGGAGCTAGGATACAATGCAATGATTGACTTGTGATGAAATTTCAAGCATCAACTTCTTTGTTTCAAACCTCTTCAAAAAAAGACTCATTTTTAATCAGAGACACTGGCTGGCTTTTTTTTTTTTCTTTTTAATGAAGATTTGCCTTGAATCCCATTCTGCCTGCGTGTTGAAGATGCCATTTAGTAACTTCCAACACAACGGACACAATGTCGATTACTGTAARAGTTGAGTTTAATGTCATCAACTTTTGTTTCCTAATGCATTCAGTTATGCTAGCTGCAAATATGGCCCGAAGTTCACTGAACGGCTGTTTTCTAGGATAGGGGGTATCAGAAAAGCATTCACTTGTAATTTACATGAAATAGCAATACATATGACTGATGTGATATTTTTATGTGACAAAACCGTCTTTTGTAGCCAGTCATAAAGATTATTTGTCAAATACTGCTGCTATTCATCAAATAAATTATCCATCTGTAATAATGTTTTGCATTATTTGTTCTGATCCATATCTGGCTGAATAATATCTGTCAAGATTTATTAAAAGAAGAAGATATTCATCAAAGAATAGCTTGATTTCCTTGAAAACCCTGAAAACTCTGCCACTTTCAATAGCAGCTGGAGGAGTCCAAAGATATTTTAATTTATTATTTTACTGGTATAAATCTACCCAGTTCCATTTTTAAATATTACTCTATATTGAGAAGTCTCAATAACTACACATTTCATAAAGTTCTCCCTGAAAAACTGATGATTTACAGGTCTAAATACAAAGCAATTCCTTTGGTGTTTCCCAACCACTTAACAGACCTGGATATTCTCAGCAGAATCCTACTGTACTGACAGATTTGGAACCTATTAGAAAACTATATTCACAAAGTAATTACCAGAGTTTCACTGTCAAAAATCAAAGGATATATCGAGCTGTATTGCACAGGAGGCTGACTTGGTTTTGTACTATTCAATGTTTTCATTAATGACCTGATAGACTAGAGGTTTTGTTTATTAAATTTGTAGAATTTGATATGAAAGTGGAGAAGCACAAGCAAGTTGCAAATAGAACAGAAATTCAAAACCCTCCTGACAAATTAGAGAAACAGCAACATGCGGTTCAATAAGTGAAAAGTCTGTATTTTGGCAGGCATTACCAGCCACATATAGACTGGCCAGAAGACAGATAATCTTCAGAAAAACATCTACAAAATTAGAGTAACCTACAAACCAACACAAATTAACCACATTATGTGGTTGTGAGGCTATTAACAGCGGCAAGCCTGCATAGCCCAACAGTCAGCAATGGCAAAGGCTTCTGATGGAATATTGYGTGAAGTTTGACGTATCCTTAGAATAGATATGGACATGCTGGAGAAAGTCAAAATCAGGACGAGAATAGTTAAGAGTAAAAAGAAACATTCCTTATAGAGAAAGAGTGAAAGGACTGGGATTTCACAGCCTAGAGAAGACTGGAGGAAGTCAATGTATTCAAATGCATAAACAACTGCTGTAGAAAAGGAAACCAGGATGTTCACTGCATGTAAGTGCAAGAATAAAATGAATTTAAGTTCCAGCAAAAGAGATTCAGTTTAGGTGTTTGGCAAAAGGACAAGACAACAAGCAAAGACTAAATCCCATCAGTGGTGATCAGTAAAAAGAACAAAATGCCTTAAGAACACTGGGGAATGCWAAAGTCTTGGACAGTGTTTTAAAAGGTTCCTTACTAGTCTCGTCTCGTGCCTAATCTCATTTTAGCCATACTTTTTCATATTTAGTGTGCATATTAATTAAGTCTGAGCCCAAATGCAAGGAACAGATGGTTTCATTGCTATTTTCATCAGCAAGCATCATTTTCAGGGATAATGGTGGTTGAAGATTTAAGAGATTTTAARCGAGATTTTAAAAAACTCCATTCAGCCTATGATGGGAGCTTTCTTTCACTGCAGAGAGAGATGCTCCCTGAAAACCCATCCTTTCAAGAGAGCATATGCTACTTTATCAGAACTGACAGTGCTTGGCTGGGTATTATGCAGCCTCAGCATTACTGTTATGATGAAGTACCAAGGCGCAAGACCTGTAAAGAAACCCTTTTCAGCAAGCTTTAGCTCASACAAAATACAATGAGGTTTTCCAAATTCTGACTCAAATTGCTTGGATCCCGTTTCAGCCAGGCTTATACAAATGACCAGGGCAGTGTGAGGCAGAAAAGGGGATGCCCTCAGGTATGCAGAGAGCCCAGGCAAGGGCGCTTTGCACAGCGTGATTTAAGCAGCTCCCTTCAACAGTCCTCTCATGTCAAAAAGTGTAGAAAAGAGAACAGGGCACATTCTGTAGTACTGAGCTCAACTACAATTGCCATATCAGTGGTCAGTCTGCTTCCCGCTTCATCCCCTTTAGGTGCTAATCCTCTATCRAGTTTACTTAACACTGATAACTGAAGCTCAGGTGTATGTTTCCCAGGGGCAATCTGGGAGAATAAAGAGAGAGCTTTATACTATATACATACTATATATAGCCTTCAAGTGAAAATTCACAACGATCTAGCATGACTATGAGTTTTTCATTCGTGCTTTTTTCATGACTCAAGTCCTGTTGCTTTCATAGAAGAAATATTAATAAGGACTATTTTCTATCTAAAAGCAAGCTCATTGCTAAAAATTCTTGAATTTATTATCTTTCTTCTTCATCTACATCATGATTACATTAATCTATCACCAAGATTACATTAAGTAGTCTTACCATTATAATTTTTTTGAATTACCTGCTAGCTTTGGGTTTTTTTTATCTCGTTTCCCTCACAGCTTTTGTAGAAGTAAAGCTACCAAAATAGCTTCACAGGTAGCCCTCAAAATAGAAATTTAAGCTGCAGAATGTTTAGGTATGATAGCAAGTTCTCTTTCTCTGAAAAAACATCTGAAGTGCTGATACGGATACTGCCATACTGACAGATGAGGAAATTGTTCTACATACATATATATGTGCAGAGAGGCACCATACAATGAGCAGTTTTTTTCTGTTCAGTTTTTTTCTACAGATGGCAATGATTAAGAGGTTAACAGTACCAGTAATTTCAAGCTAAAAGTACGCCTGATCAGAATGCTACTGTGAACGGCCACRGAGAGCATTTATAAAGCCTCACATTACAATTGGTGTTACAGAGGCTGGAGGCAGAAATCTCGGTAAAAACACAGGAGTTCCCAGGGTGAGCTAGTTCCCACTTTGCTCTAACAACCGTTTGCATGATGAATGGCCAAAATGCTTAGCACAAGTTCACTCCATTTTCATTTTTCACTTCATACTTAAACTATTATTCAATGAGGTTTACATGCTCTTCCCCATCATTTTGTTTTCCTTCAAAATATTAAAATTCACAGAAACAAGCTACATTAACAAATATAAAGTGAATTTTTTTTTGAAAAAAATTGTTATGTAATAAGAAATTTCTATATCTTGCTGAACATTTTTGTCAGTTGGAATTAATCGTGTACAATCTGAATTAACTAAGTAGATAGAGATTTCCTTTGAAATAGCTACTACGGAAAGTTCTATACTAGACACACTAAATACAAGAGTAAAACTCCCATTGATTTTGGTGCCCTGCCACCAAACAAACATGAAGTGTCTTGAATTTATTAAGTAATACTTTCTGATTTCAAAACAGAGCCTGAAAACCAGATAATAGAACTTGATTTCTTACCTATTTTCTTGGTGTATCCTGATAAAACTTCAATGTTATACTACATAACATATTGTAATAGAATAGCGAATGCAGTTGACAAAAGTATTTCAGTTTGTAACTAAAATAATAATGTTCTGCTCTTTTAGTTACAGTAATTAAAATTACCCAGTGATAAGAACTACTGAGGATTACCATATTTGTTTATTAACACAATCTTCCAATTACTTCTGTGATGAAACAATGATTACCAGGCAATTATACAGTAACATCTAATTATTTTGCAGAAAAGCATGCATATTTCACAGGCTTACAATCTCATCATGCAACATAATGGCTTGTAAAAGAAAGATACATATCATGCAAGATTTTGGCTGCTAAAATTCTTAGGGGTTGATCAAGACTGCATTCATCATGCATAATATAGATCACATTGGTAAATACATACTAAGCAACGAGTATGTAGTGCAGTAGAGTTCAGCATCTATTCTGTGTATGTTTAAATCAGTATTCCTGGGTGTCTGTGAATTCTACATTAATTAGCAGAAAAAAGATAAGGAACAAACTGTTCTTCAAGTTCTATAAAGCCTTAGAATTGTTACATTCTAGTGAGCATCTACCTGCTGATGTATTTTGGCATGTTGTAGCTTGGACTTTGGAGAGTTTTCCTCATTAAAGCTGCTGTGCAAAGACGCAGCTTATGGTCGGTTTGACCYCAAATCCTGCCTGTGGGTTGACAAAGCAAAGACCAGAATGACATTTGAAATTCCAATCAAGACTATATTTTTCAGGATCTTTTGTCRTTTTTTCCGTGTATGAAGGTTATTTAAAAGAAAGATGGAGAAGACTTTTTGACTGGTTACTCTTTCCTAGTTTAATTCTCATTTACGTAAGCTCTTTCTGGTAGAAAATATCTGTCTGTTTCCACATGCATTGTCCCAGGCACTRTCAGTAACATACATGAAATGAGAACAATGATTTATAAGATTTCATCTGTGAGCTTTCAAAATCACTGTCATCAAAAGTTCTCTGAATGCATCTCAGTACCTCAGCTTGTTGCTGTGCTGAATAGGCTGGATGTGACCTACAATTTAACTAGACTATTGTTATTAATTGCTATGAAGCAATTAATACCTGTTAAGCTAAATGACTCATTTTTGAGTGACCTGTTATAGAGTCCTCAACAAAATCTTTGAAGGCCACGAACATAAATATTTTATGGAGGTAGCTCAAGGCAGAATTTTGTCCTGTGCCCATTTTCCCTGAGCCAGAGAGCAGGAAAGAGGTTTCATGATGATTTATGCAATTGTTCTGGGTTTGTCTAGAGTCTTATCTAGCAAATTTGTTCAATAAGCATATCATGGTTCTCAAGCAGAAAGTGAGACCATGCAAGTGAGACCRGTATCTGCCCAGGACTAATTTAGGCCACTGCATCATGCCCAGCCAGTAACATGCTCCTCCTCTCTTCCAATTGCTCTTTATCCTGGAATCTCTGCCAAAATATTCTATTTTTGTTCCTAACTAGAAGTGAATTTTCTCATATTTAATTCTCCAGATCAGCAGACTTCAATATGTGCAAGTATTGAAACAAGCAGAATGCTAAAAGAAAATACATCTGGCAGACACTCCTAGACAAATTCAATAGTGATACCAAGTGATATATTTTCAATTCTGACATATCAGTCACATCATATTTGAGTATAATTATTGAAAGACTATTTTTGCCTATAATATAAAATATTTTTCCCCTCCAGTTACCATTTGAATTTTTTAGTGCAGATAATACACAGTATCAATAGTTCCACTCACACACAGCAATAGAAAGACTGATTTTCTCTCCTCCTTTTCTTCATATCAGGAAAACCTTACACATTTCAACTTTCTTAAGAAGACAGCTCAGAAAAATGATATATTTCTTTCTGATATATTAAGCTAGTCTAAGCTTGTATCACATAATAATTACATTAAGCAATCACTGCAAATTGCTCGCCAATAAAACACAAAGCCATTTTCAGTTTCTGATATACAGTGTCTTGTTATACACAAATAGCATTTTCACCTAAGCCATAACAGTCTCTGCCTTTACCTGTGAAAAAGTGTCTTGTGTCCTTGTGTTGTCCATGTCTGTGAAAATTCCACACGTTTCATCAGTACCTCATAGTTTATTCGTGAATTACACCTGCTTTTCTACAGCACAGTTCTCTCTGTTTCTCTCTCATAAAATCTTGCAGCCAATGGTTTTTATCAAGTCTTACTTCCTTTTATACTGAGAACTGAAAGAAGCAATAACAATGCTTGGCTTCCTCATGGCAACTCTGTGAAAAGAGAAAAACGTACAAGTTCCTTGTTTGCTTTTTCTTGAGCTGATATTTATCATTGAGTTACTTCCTGAAATCAGAGTCATGAATGCTAAAATTATGATGTATTAATACACACTGGTTCTAGTTGAACACCCAACATTTTATCAAAACAAATTTCATACTAAATGTAACAAACCTTGCCTGAGGAATTGTCAATACAATGCTCATTTTTCACAGCAATATTTTTATGTCTAGCAGCAATCTTACATGTCTTTGCATTTCAGGGTGAGTACGTGCATATTAGAACAAGGCACAAATGAATCTGCATGTTAATGTCATACAAGGTTTCTGTAAAGATCAACAGCATTTTAGGATAGGCTTTGCTATCCACATTGGAAAAGAGAGTGGCAAGAAGGAAGTAATGGTAAGGTAATCCCCAAATCCAGCTCCAGTTCTAACCATTATTTAAGAGCTATGACAAAACATACCTTGGTTCCCCATCTMTATATTGTGACTTATGACACAAAAATATAGAGAAATCAGTTTAGAGAGTAAATGTTCTGAATAGGCATGGCTATAAGGTCGATTCTTCATATTTTGAAATTCCCTCTGCTCCAAATATTGTCAAAAAGTAAAACAAAAAGCCAACCATTCACCTTGCTGGCAGGGTCCCTTGACAGGCCTGAGATTTGTGCCAAAGACAAGCTGGGCAGGATAGGGGAATCACCATCTTTATCATTAAGATCCTTCAGGCAGATGTGTGGCTAGATGTACACAGAGAAACCATAAATAATGCATAGGAGACACATGGGAAGGAAGGGATATACGTCAATATATGTTATTATGAAGAACTTTTAATAGTTTGGATAGATTAAAAAATATATTCCTTCTTTGAAAATGTGTTAGCTTAATAACGGCTAATAACATAGCAGGACATGATCAAGTCCAGAAACTCTGAAGAAATATTTAGCAAAATGTTATGATTGGTTTGTTTTTGTAAATGCTTTGGAGTTTGAATAGGCTATGTCTACAGTGATAGGACAGAATTTGCTAAGCTGACAATCATAGGAATCATTTTTCTCTAGACACCATCTTAAGTCATTTAGAAACGTATTTTATTTTTAAAAATAAATAAGCAAGCACTATTTATCCAGGATTCAGTTGCCAGTACTCACCGCTTCCCCTTTAGAGTCCTCAGCCCAGGAAGAACTATATTTTTCTTTTTAGGGAACCTTTTACTGTAAGGTTTATAACATCAATAATAATATATAAGCAATTACAGCACTGCAGAACATATTAGAATGGAAAAAGACAGGTTTCTTTTATAAAGGTTTTGCAGAAGTATTAGGTTTTTTCCCCTCTATCTGCAGAACAGCACTTTTTACAAGATCACAAAGTATGTGAGAAAGCAGTTAATCAGAATGAAGCTCAATTGCTACCTTCAGAGCAAACATTTTCAATTAATCTAAAGTCATTAATTACATCCTCCTTTAATAAAGGCTCTGGTGTAATTTTCTTTTTTTTTTTTCCCCAAGTTAATCAATGCAAACATATACCAGGATCACGTGTTGCAGAAAACACTTGRAAAAGTGTTCTACTTAAATTCCTCTTCAGTGAAGAGGAAACAAGACAGAAAAGGGTTTTGAATCAACGTGCAAGGTCCCTTTTTGAAGTCTTGTGCGACTGCCACACAAGGTAAATGAGTTGCAGCAGCAATCTATATTTTCCTTCAAGGCAGTATAAACATCTCTGAATTTCAGAGAGTTTAGCCCAAAAGCTAGATACCATTTCTCTTCCACTTTTGCATTCAAAATTCACCTTTGTGAGACTGAAGTTACCCTAATCATTGGTATGACCTTTCTTTGGAGGTGGAACTTTAATGCTAAGCTTAGTTACACTTGTCCCCACCAAAATCGCTGTTCAAACCCATCGTCACTGTTCTGTAGGCAGGGAAGGAAGCCAGCTGATGTATGAGGTACATTGGTATTCATTTTCCCGACCTGCTCCCTGTGCAGAGGCTGCAAGCTCTTGCAAACCCAGACTTGTCTTGGGAAAGTACCTTGCTCCTGCTGCTCTGGCCTGTAAACAGCAGCAATGTCACAGCTAACTGCTTTTACAGAATAAAGAATGATGGTTTTCCTGTAGAGGCAAAAGAGAAACACGTGGGGAATATGTGTTTTATATTCAGAAATGCCAGTTATCCAGTTACCATACCAGGCAAGGGAAAAAAGCAGGGCTCAAAAATGGCTCTGCAGGCCCTTCTCCCTCCTCTTTGGTAGTAAAAGTTGGTGTGTTTGGTGGGTAACCTGCTTGTCTTCCTGCTTGGCCTTATCTCACTCCACATTTTCACGTAGMGGCCTTGCAGTGCTGGGCATGACTTCACCCTCCAGATATTCAGCCATTTTCCTTCCTGCTTTTTAAAATGTGAAATCCCCACCAGTTTCCCAAAAAGATATTGCGAAAAGCACTATGTGAGTATATTTTCTGGTTTGTGGAAGCTCAGTAAAAATCCTGTGCATTTATATCAACCTGAAGCATTTCTTCAGTAGGCAGAATCAAGGCTTGTGTCTCCATTTTTTTATGTCATTAAGGAAGTTTCTTGAAAAAAAAACCTAAGAAAAGGATATCTTGAAATAAGTYAATTAAGGCTGAAAAAGGCTGGTAGGAGCAGAAGTGAGGGAACATATACTGCACAGGAAGTATACTGAAATTATAAATGTCACTTCTTTGAGTAGGTTAATGAGTTAGCAACGAGCTGAGGTACTGGAGGAGTATCTGACACGAAGGGTTAGCAGGAAGCGCCACAACAAAGTGCTGGCAGGGACTGCTCAGCGACCAAAGGAGAGGTTTTCGCCTCGAGCTATGACACACGAAAGAAAAACCACAGGCTGGGCACAGCGAGAGACCTCCTYGGCGAGGAGACATGGCAGGTGAGAAACGCTCACGGGGCAGGGGAGGCCAGAAGAATAAATAACCTGCAGGATGCCAGGCTGGGCTGCACACCTGTAACTCAAYGGTATTGCAGCAGTGCAAATAGAGGGTAATACCTGGCACCAYGGCATCCAGATCCAAGAGAGAAGCAGAAATCAAGGAAGAACCAGGGAGATTTTTTTAATCTTCTGCCTTCATAGACATGGATGAACAAAAACAAGCTGAAATTTGCATTGATCGCACTGCTCCTAGAGTTTGTTGAACAAATGTGGCCCAGTGAAGAAATCAAGAGCTGTGCAGAAACACACCCTTTACAGTCCAAGAGAAAACACCACCCTGCTTTTCAAAACAAGGCAAAAATATTTAGAAAGCAAAGCAGTTGATGGTTTAGGTTGAAATTGATATTCTCCCCTTCATTTCACAGGATAGGGAGAATATTTATGCCAAAAAATCCTGAGGAAAAAAAAAAAAAAAAAAGAAAACAAGCCAGACATGTTAGAAGGAAACACTGCCTTTATGCTTTTCCCTAGAGAAAACCTAGTGCAGAAATCAATGGTATTGCAAGTTTCAGGTATTTTTATTTGACCTGCTTTTGATCTTGGTTTTAGGCAAGAAAAATATTTATGCACAACAGGTTGTGCTACACTGAACTTGAGGATCCCCTGAGCATTAAATAAATTWAAAAAAAAAAAAAAAAAAGAAGGGGAGGGTAGGAAGGGAATGAGAGATTAACTATTTAAAATGCAAACTTTTGCCTGAGCGACTGAGTCTATGACACTAAATTCAGATCAAGAGTGACATCTAGTGACACGGATGCTCAGTACACAGTCTTCTGACAAACCAAATTGCCAGTATTTGTAGAACTGTAACTAATAAATCCTTCCCAAGTATTCCGCAAAATGTGTCTCTGTCTTCTGCATGTGATGGCTCATTGTCACTGTCAAGAAAAGAAAGGAAACAACCCACATGTTTCTAAAAATAACAGTACTTTATGTACACAAGGAATCCCCACAGAGCTCCCTCTGTGTGCAACAAGTGTTAAAGATGTCAGTGTCAAAGCAATGGTTTCCAGCACCTGCCCTTTCCATGCAGCAAGGAGGGGACCTGCCCCTCAGAACTGGAGACAGCGAGAGCAGCCCCTCTCCCAGCATCATTCCCCGCTTCAGCCAGGGGAAGGGGAGGTGATGGACAGCCCCTTTTCCAAGCGGGTGCTCTAATCCTAACAGGGATGCAGTCTGTGCATTGAGACCTCATATTGCAACTGAGTAGACAAGGGTGTCTTTGTAAAATGTTGTCAGTGTCAGAAAAAAAAAAATCAGCAGCTCCTGCCCTGAAAAGTTCCTCAAGTTTACTTGATATGGATGTCCTTTCACCAGCACTGCTCATACCTGTTTGCCCCACCTTCCGCACTGCTGCAATCATGAAAGCTTTGCAAAGACTCTAACACTTCACATTTTTAACTCATTTCTCAACTGCCTACAATATATTTGGTGTAAGGTCCTAGACCCCTGAATGTCACTGGTCATCTGGTCTTTTTAACACTAACATTGGATTTTGTAACAGCCAGATGCCTAAGGCTGAGTTACTGCAAAAGAACAGTATTTAAAACATATAAAATTCCAAGTTAAAAAATGAAATAGTCACAGCTCTATCTACTTACTCATCGGTGACACAAGATGGCACCAGACACTACCTTAAAGCCATCAAAAAAGTGGACCAAAACAAGTTGGTGTTTAAAACCCAAGAACTCAAAGCTGTGAGTCAACACAACTTTGGGTCTCCAGGATGTCCTCTGTCTCATGGGAATGACTGGGGCACAATATGGGCACAAATGGGAAACGCTGAAGGGTTTAAAAAACCAGTAACATATAACCGGGGAATCCTAAGAGACAGACAGGACAACTCCAGACATACACTGTTAAAAGCTTCACAAGTCAATAGTCAGATCAGTTTTCTGAAAGCCATGAAACACCCTGCTCCATGAACTAGACCGGCGGGGATACAGGATGTTCTGTACATCACCATGAGCTATACGACACAAGAGCTACATGCCAAAAGGATGCCTCTCCTGCTACCTGCTCTAGTCCTTAGCTGAAGGAGGATACTTTGATTCTGAGAAAAGCAAACATTCAGGAAACAACAGGTGAGGTGGCATCTGTCTCCTCCTTTCCCACCATTTCATGCTTGTCACTGTGTCATCTACTAAAACAGCTCTAGAATAATCATCTACCCTGCTTAAATTCTTACGTAGCAAGTGGCAGGATAAAAATAAAACTAGAGGTTTCTTCACACAACTTCCAYACCTTGTTTGTGATAGCTTGGCTGTAGCTTTGCACATGGTTGTCCATTTGTGCTGTACACACAGTTATGTCTTTTGCAGTATTTAGTATTTAGACAGCAGTAACGCAACGACCATGCTTTCAGTGACTTGTTTACCTTCATATATGCAGCAGGATGATCTAAGCTCAAGCAAGGCCGGTACTCATGACAACCTTGGTAAGCATAGCTGTGGGAGAGCAATGGCAGAGTGGGCCATGGCAGACATCATTGAATGCTGCAAAGATGAGCCAGGTTCTGGCTTCCAAATGTGATGGATAAAATTCGTGTTTAAACGAGGAATTTCATTTAAATAAAACTTGCCTTCTGGCATCATCTCTGAAACACTGTCCCCAGAAAAACAGACCCACAGAAACAAAGCTGGGTAGCTGCAATAGAAAATTGAAATGAGGTAAATTTAGATCCTGCCCTATCAATTTTCTTTCCAGGAAGTGTTCATCATTACCCTGTATTTTACCATGTAGGGAGCACTCAGCTGCACTATATTCTGTATTTTTAGACGTAGTTATTTCAAAACCTTAGCCACCAGTGTTTCACCAGTGGCTAAAGGCAAAGAGCCTTTTGAAATTCCAACTTCACTGTCACCAAATTATTCATGATTGTCTGGAGAATGGACAGACCATGAGGAAACTTATAGAATTTGATCACCTTCAGTCATTGTTTCTTGTTTAATACAAAAAACAAAGAAAAAGCTTTCAAGAAAAATTCCTGCCCAACATGCACACACGTCATACTGCAGAGAGAAAACACAAGGTACAGATTCTCTCTCTCACCTGCATCTGTGGACTTCTTTTTATGAAGACTTCTGAGGAAAGGAAAGGAAAGGAAAGGAAAGGAAAGGAAAGGAAAGGAAAGGAAAGGAAAGGAAAGGAAAGGAAAGGAAAGGAAAGGAAAGGAAAGGAA